>NC_068453.1:20009779-20309779 GCF_023373465.1 Oncorhynchus keta
CTGTTCTGCTTCTCTTTTTCTCTCTTTCCCTCTGTTCTGCTTCTCTTTTTCTCTCTTTCCCTCTGTTCTGCTTCTCTTTTTCTCTCTTTCCCTCTGTTCTGCTTCTCTTTTTCTCTCTTTCCCTCTGTCCTGCTTCTCTTTTCTCTCTTTCCCTCTGTTCTGCTTCTCTTTTTCTCTCTTTCCCTCTGTTCTGCTTCTCTTTTTCTCTCTTTCCCTCTGTTCTGCTTCTCTTTTTCTCTCTTTCCCTCTGTTCTGCTTCTCTTTTTCTCTCTTTCCCTCTGTTCCATTGCTTTTTCTTCTTTCCCTCTGTTCTGTTCTGCTTCTCTTTTTCTCTGTGTCTCAGTGTTCACTGTCCACACAGCTATGGGATGAACCTACCAGTGACCAATCAGCTCTTAGGGTCTTCACTTGAGACATTTATCTACAGCATGAAAATATGCCTGCAGCAACAGAAAATGTAAATTATTATAATGAATCTACATTCTTGTAGGGGTTGATACATTTTTCTTTAGGACAGAATGCTTTAGGACAGAAAATATTGTTTTGGACACCTGTACCTGACAAGGCAAATCAAGTATGAACATTCACAGGTAACTTAGCCTAGTGGTTAGAGTGTTGGGCCTGCAACCAGAAGGTTGTTGGATCAAATCCTCTGAGCTGACAAGGTAAACATCTGTCGTTCTAGCCCTGAGCAAGGCTGTTAACCCACTGTTCCCTGGGCGCTGTGGATGTGGATCAAGGCAGCCCCCCTCACCAGAAGACACACTTCAGTTGAATACATTCAGTTGGACAACTGCCTAGATATCCTCCTTGCCCTCTAAGTTGGATAACAAATGTTTGCCATTGCTAGGAGTTCCACAGTCAAAACTGTATTTTCCAGCCCTACTCCATGAGCATCAAGGACATCCTAATAAAGGCATCTGGGAGCCACAGATACATGTAGATTATGAGAACAAGCAGTATTTTAGAACAAGAGAGCATTATGAGGATTGATACTGATGGCTTGCTTCAATGATGCATTACCATGCTGGTGCTCAATTGTAACGGCCATCCTTTCCATTAATGTGATTGGTCATTTAGCCCAATTACCATGCCATATCCTATCCTATTTATTTGTGTTTGTTGATCCTAGAACCAACAAACACTGTCTCGTCTTGAAAGATAAATGGCGTGACCTGTATTCATTAAGATAAGTCTGTGTCCACTATCTAGCTCGAATTGCTTTCAATGGCAGTCCATTAGCCAGGCTCATTAGCTCTCCAAAACTCAAGTGTCTTGTCTCAAACAGGGTGCCACTCCACACCCTCCTCTCCCCCCTCTACGTCCTGCTTGTCATTACCATTCCGATAGGAGTAAAACAAAATCAGCGTCTTGATTGCCAATGATAAAGCAGGAAGGCTGATGGGTGAGTCTGTATCTTTTACTGGTCCTCTTGACCTGATTACCAGAGAGAGGGGGGCCACAGGGCCGGCCACAGCAGGCCCACTCTGGAGAGGCTTCAGTCGTCATTACTGGAGAACAGAAATGAGGCCCTCCAGTGAAAGTGGCGAAAACATGAGCCAGTTCAAAAAGCAGTGAAATTCTATTCATAGAAATTGTGCGCAAAATCTGTTTCTCTTGCATATGATTTGAAATGGGTTTGTAAGTACGGTGAATATTATCAGACTGTGTGATTCCTCTCCGTGTTGATATATCCAAATAAAGGGACGGACAAGGTGTGACTAAAACATATGAGTGTATATACACTAGAAAGGGAGGGTGTATATGCCTTGTGGCAGTGGGTTCTAACCTGGCCCTCTCTTCTTTCCTCAGATCCCTACGTCAAGATCCACCTGATGCAGTAGGTTCTAACCTGGCCCTCTCTTCTTTCCACAGATCCCTACGTCAAGATCCACCTGATGCAGTAGGTTCTAACCTGGCCCTCTCTTCTTTCCTCAGATCCCTACGTCAAGATCCACCTGATGCAGTAGGTTCTAACCTGGCCCTCTCTTATTTCCTCAGATCCCTACGTGAAGATCCACCTGATGCAGTAGGTTCTAACCTGGCCATCTCTTATTTCCTCAGATCCCTACGTGAAGATCCACCTGATGCAGTAGGTTCTAACCTGGCCCTCTCTTATTTCCTCAGATCCCTATGTGAAGATCCACCTGATGCAGTAGGTTCTAACCTGGCCCTCTCTTCTTTCCTCAGATCCCTACGTGAAGATCCACCTGATGCAGTAGGTTCTAACCTGGCCCTCTCTTATTTCCTCAGATCCCTACGTGAATATCCACCTGATGCAGTAGGTTCTAACCTGGCCCTCTCTTATTTCCTCAGATCCCTACATGAAGATCCACCTGATGCAGTAGGTTCTAACCTGGCCATCTCTTCTTTCCTCAGATCCCTATGTGAAGATCCACCTGATGCAGTAGGTTCTAACCTGGCCCTCTTCTTTCCTCAGATCCCTACGTGAAGATCCACCTGATGCAGTAGGTTCTAACCTGGCCCTCTCTTATTTCCTCAGATCCCTACGTGAATATCCACCTGATGCAGTAGGTTCTAACCTGGCCCTCTCTTATTTCCTCAGATCCCTACGTGAAGATCCACCTGATGCAGTAGGTTCTAACCTGGCCATCTCTTCTTTCCTCAGATCCCTACGTGAAAATCCACCTGATGCAGTAGGTTCTAACCTGGCCCGCTCTTCTTTCCTCAGATCCCTACGTGAAGATCCACCTGATGCAGTAGGTTCTAACCTGGCCCTCTCTTCTTTCCTCAGATCCCTACGTGAAGATCCACCTGATGCAGTAGGTTCTAACCTGGCCCTCTCTTCTTTCCTCAGATCCATATGGAAGATCCACCTGATGCAGTGGGTTCTAACCTGGCCCTCTCTTCTTTCCTCAGATCCCTACGTCAAGATCCACCTGATGCAGTAGGTTCTAACCTGGCCCTCTCTTCTTTCCTCAGATCCCTACGTGAAGATCCACCTGATGCAGTAGGTTCTAACCTGGCCCTCTCTTCTTTCCTCAGATCCCTACGTGAAGATCCACCTGATGCAGTAGGTTCTAACCTGGCCCTCTCTTCTTTCCTCAGATCCATATGGAAGATCCACCTGATGCAGTGGGTTCTAACCTGGGCCTCTCTTATTTCCTCAGATCCCTACGTGAAGATCCACCTGATGCAGTAGGTTCTAACCTGGCCCTCTCTTCTTTCCTCAGATCCATATGGAAGATCCACCTGATGCAGTGGGTTCTAACCTGGGCCTCTCTTATTTCCTCAGATCCCTACGTGAAGATCCACCTGATGCAGTAGGTTCTAACCTGGCCCTCTCTTCTTTCCTCAGATCCATATGGAAGATCCACCTGATGCAGTAGGTTCTAACCTGGGCCTCTCTTATTTCCTCAGATCCCTACGTGAAGATCCACCTGATGCAGTAGGTTCTAACCTGGCCCTCTCTTCTTTCCTCAGATCCCTACGTGAAGATCCACCTGATGCAGTAGGTTCTAACCTGGGCCTCTCTTCTTTCCTCAGATCCCTACGTGAAGATCCACCTGATGCAGTGGGTTCTAACCTGGCCCTCTTTATTTCCTCAGATCCCTACGTCAAGATCCACCTGATGCAGTGGGTTCTAACCTGGCCCTCTCTTATTTCCTCAGATCCCTACGTCAAGATCCACCTGATGCAGTAGGTTCTAACCTGGCCCTCTCTTCTTTCCTCAGATCCCTACGTGAAGATCCACCTGATGCAGTAGGTTCTAACCTGGCCTCTCTTCTTTCCTCAGATCCATATGGAAGATCCACCTGATGCAGTGGGTTCTAACCTAGGCCTCTCTTCTTTCCTCAGATCCATATGGAAGATCCACCTGATGCAGTGGGTTCTAACCTGGGCCTCTCTTCTTTCCTCAGATCCATATGGAAGATCCACCTGATGCAGTGGGTTCTAACCTGGGCCTCTCTTATTTCCTCAGATCCCTACGTGAAGATCCACCTGATGCAGTAGGTTCTAACCTGGCCATCTCTTCTTTCCTCAGATCCCTACGTGAAGATCCACCTGATGCAGTAGGTTCTAACCTGGCCCTCTCTTCTTTCCTCAGATCCCTACGTGAAGATCCACCTGATGCAGTAGGTTCTAACCTGGCCCCTCTTCTTTCCTCAGATCCCTACGTGAAGATCCACCTGATGCAGTAGGTTCTAACCTGGCCATCTCTTCTTTCCTCAGATCCCTATGTGAAGATCCACCTGATGCAGTAGGTTCTAACCTGGCCCTCTCTTCTTTCCTCAGATCCCTACGTGAAGATCCACCTGATGCAGTAGGTTCTAACCTGGCCATCTCTTCTTTCCTCAGATCCCTACGTGAAGATCCACCTGATGCAGTAGGTTCTAACCTGGCCCTCTCTTCTTTCCTCAGATCCCTACGTGAAGATCCACCTGATGCAGTAGGTTCTAACCTGGCCATCTCTTCTTTCCTCAGATCCCTACGTGAAGATCCACCTGATGCAGTAGGTTCTAACCTGGCCCTCTCTTCTTTCCTCAGATCCCTACGTGAAGATCCACCTGATGCAGTAGGTTCTAACCTGGCCATCTCTTCTTTCCTCAGATCCCTACGTGAAGATCCACCTGATGCAGTAGGTTCTAACCTGGCCATCTCTTCTTTCCTCAGATCCCTACGTGAAGATCCACCTGATGCAGAACGGGAAGAGGCTGAAGAAGAAGAAGACGACAATCAAGAAGAACACCCTCAACCCTTACTACAACGAGTCCTTCAGCTTTGAAGTGCCATTCGAGCAAATCCAGGTAATGGTGTTGTACATCCCCATGCACATCTTGGGAGTTCTCCATGTTGTTGAAGCTTTAAGACTAGATCTAATTGATCTCAGTCATAAACCACCAAGTCAAGTTTTTTTAAAGAATACTTCAAATAAGACTTAGTGCCAACACCGAGACCAATGACAAGGAGATTGTGTTCAAAGCTTGTGGCTACTAAGAGTGATTTGGTGGCTTGAAATTAGCGTGTGAATGTGTGGTCCTTAGCCTGTACAGGATAATCCGTCTCAGGCTCTATTCATCATGGGCCCGATTCAGACTTAGTAAATGTACGCGTTTCCTATGCGCTTCTCACTAGTCAGTATTCATACTTAATGCAGGTGTGTAATGCATTAGTGTACCTTTAATTGTTATTTTATCAGAATATAGGGAACAATGAAAGAAAACCATCTACAGTTGAAGTCGGAAGTTTACATACACTTAGATTGGAGTCATTAAAACTAGTTTTTTTCTTGTTAACATACTATAGTTTTGGCAAGTTGGTTAGGACATCTACTTTGTGCATGACACAAGTAATTTTCCCAAGAATTGTTAACAGACAGATTATTTCACTTATAATTCATTGTATCACAATTCCAGTGGGTCAGAAGTTTACATACACAAAGTTGGCTGTGCCTTTAAGCTCTAAGCTTGGAAAATTCCAGAAAATTATGTCATGGCTTTGGTAGCTTCTGATAGACTAATTGACATCATTTGAGTCAATTGGAGGTGTACCTGTGGATGTATTTCAAGGTCTACCTTCAAAGTGACTCTTTGCTTGACATCATGGGAAAATCAAAAGAAATGAGCCAAGACCTCAAAGAAAAAATTGTAGACCTCCACAAGTCTGGTTTATCCTTGGGAGAAATTTCCAAACGCCTGAAGGTATCACGTTCATCTGTACAAACAATAGTATGCAAGTATAAACACCATGGGACCATACAGCCATTATATTGCTCAGGAAGGAGAGGCGTTCTGTCTCCTAGAGATTAACGTACTTTGGTGTGAAAAGTGCAAATCAATCCCAGAACAACAGCAAAGGACCTTGTGAAGATGCTGATTAAAGGCGCAGTCAACTTAGTGTATGTAAACTTCTGACCCACTGGAATTGTGATACAATCTGTCTGTAAACAATTGTTGGAAAAATTACTTGTGCCATGCACAAAGTATATGTCCTAACCGACTTGCCAAAACTATAGTTTGTTAACAAGAAATTTGTGGAGTGGTTGAAAAACGGGTTTTAATGACCCAATCCTAAATGTATGAAAACGTCCGACTTCAACTATTTGCATATTTGTCTCAGTTTCAGCACCAACTGGTAGATTTAAAAAAATACTCTGATCTTGTAGATTATTTAAGCAAATAATAGCGTTAGGAAAGTATGTATGAATCATATTAAACAGGTTTGGAGTGAGTTTACGCACAAAATATATTGATGAATCAAAAATACATATTGTAAAAGTTGACACATTCAAGTTAAATCCATTTAATTATTTGAAGGTAGAAATAGGTGTACTATAGGGGTTGAACAGTAGCCCTAGAAATCTACCCTGATCCTCACTAATCATGGAACTGTATGACAACGGTCCAGTCATTGGGAACCATGCACCAGGTTCCAGGTTTAAACTGCTATGTGTGGTCTGAGTTCCATAATGATTCAAGTAGGCTACATGTCCCAAATGATTGCACAATGTTAGCCTATTATGATCCACTAATGCTAGCGACCCTTGGGAACAACTACAAGGACATGAGAGAGGAAAGAAAAGTAAACGGAATAGAATGGAATCATTCAAAACGTAGGCAGCAAATTTAAGGAAACTAACTCCTAAGTGACAGCTAGCAATGTGCAAAAAGCCTGGGTATATAGGTAAAACATTCTACAGCACATACATCAAATTGGCAGATTCAGCCGTACAGAAAGCCTATAGCTTGGGTCTCCAAATTGTATCCATGCAAATTGTGAGGGCACACAAATAAAATCAGATTAACGGCACAGCTATTTACAGCCTACTTCACGGTGGAAAAGGGGCCACAATACATATGATATTGATTTGATTTTCAGTTTGCTTCCATATGACTGGTTAACATTCGTCTCCATGGATCATAAGGAGAAAAATACATAATCGACCATGTATTTACAATCCTCTTCTCCAAATGGATTCCTCATTCACCTAGCTCTTATCAATAGCTCTTATCAATTGATAAATGACTGTGCATGGAGAATGCTGTCATTTCTATCAGAAAAAAAAGAAAGTACATGCTTTTCCCACTTGGTACCGGCAGGTTCGCTCGACCTTTATTCATGGTTTCATCGCACGCCAAGGTGGTAGAATGATGAGGGAGTTAAGTCAAGTTCAGAATGCAGTGTATTTGTAGACACACCTCTGCCACACCTTCATTTCGTTGATCTCCACCCCAAATGAAGTGTGTGAATAGAATGCTGTTCTCATGCTCAAGTTCAAGGTCAGAATAGTCATAGAGAGAAAAGTGCATGAAAAGGGAATTATGTTTCCATTTACACACACTTAACTCAGGCTAGAAATCTCCCCCATATGATTTCTCATTAAATGCCTTCATTTCACAAGTTTAGACAATTGCACAGGGGAGTGGTGAGAAGTAATGGCATTCTCAACACATCACTGATTACAAGCCTTTGGCATGTGATTACATTTGAACATTCAAATATCTCTTCTTCACGGTGCAATTCAGTACGTTTTTTTATCCAGTGCAATGAAATGTGTATATAGAGTACGGTTTAGTAAGGCGCTCGCAGTTTTTGAGGACAAATGGCTTCATGAGAAAGCACTTTAAAGCTACTAGGCCCAGAGAATTAAAGAAGATAAAGTGCATGCAAATTGGACCAAGGGGGAATTATCTGTGAGCGGGCGTCAACACGCCAGGCATAAAAAAGTAATTGCCTCAAATTGATTTAGCACTTCACAAACCACGAGTTTGGTTCCATGTGTCTCCGCTTCATTTCGCTGCCTAACCCCTTCCAGCCTGTGAGGATGCCAATCGGAACATTCCACACACTCATTCGAGAGAGGGGAGACAGTAGAGGAAGCCTATACTGCTAAGTACACTCCCGCCTCCACAGAGGGTCCTTCTCTTTAAAGGGATAGAACAACCCAAATACATGTGTGCCTGTCGTTGTTATACCTCAAAAGGGATTTGAGGGGGTCAACTATCTCTTTAAAAGCTACTTGACCCCAACTGACAGTCTGAGACTTGGTGCAGCGTTTCATTACATGCTTTGGGAGAACAGTGACTCGGCATCTACACAGGTAGAGCAGTGCCTCTCTCCTCTCTCATGTGGATCGAAACTTAATCAGAGCTCTTAGTGTGCTGATTCATATTCCCTTCCAGCAGATGACACACGGATCACCCCTCATTGCTGAGACACTTTGAATAAACACATGCTGAGGTTGAAAGGTTGACCTCTGAGTGAGATTACAATCTGTTGTGCGTTTGGCTCTGGAAAGATTCAGACCCAGTCTTCAAATGGTATCTACTGCTAATTAGCACTTAGGACTGGCTCTTCAAGGGAGCATATCACTCTTCACTCAAATAGGCCACTCTGTTAGTCAGGAGCATTAGACAGAGTGGAGGTTACACCCACTTGTATTCTAATTGTACTGCTTTTGGAATTTGAGAAATTAGCCAACGTAGGTAGTCGAACACACACCGTCAAACCAATTGTTGTGCTCAATAGAGGAAGTAGGCTGTCTGGGGACTTGAGACAATATTATTATTCTCTGTTACTTTGGGTGAATACTGAGTGCTCAGCACTACACAAATCATAAAACGTCCATGACTATAGTCTGTGAGCTTTAAATCTTACCACTACATTACTTTAGTTACCTGTACAGTGTGTGTATCCCGCAAACTCATAATTTCTTCCAATGTCTTCCTCCCTACTTTTCCCCTTACAGAAAGTTCAAGTTGTTGTAACCGTTCTGGACTATGACAAGATCGGCAAGAACGATGCCATCGGCAAGGTCTTTGTGGGCCTCAACAGCTCGGGGACGGAGCTGCGCCACTGGTCAGATATGCTGGCCAACCCCAGGAGACCCATCGCCCAGTGGCACGTGCTGAAGGTGGAGGAGGAGGTGGACGCTCAGCTCTCCACAAAAAAATAGGCAGGGCCCTTTCAGCACCTTCCCCATAGTGCTCTTTAGCCAGTATGTGTAAATACCTCAGTGATATATGAGTCCATCCACCGTCAAACCAATCCAGCCAACACCCATCCTTCCCACCAACCCCATACTACTTGTCTTATCGCCTTCTTTTGTAATTGTTAATGGTTCTTTCAAAACCCTAGGCCCTGATGTTCAGATTTGTGTTTCTATTTGTCAGGTTGGGAGTCCCCGCCCCTGACCTGACTATGTTGTCCATCTCTGCGCCCTGATTCCCCCTAACCAAATGCCCCCCTTTTAAGCAATATGATCTGTATAGATAGCGCATGACTGAAAGACATTTATTGTACCACAGTTGTATATATCAGTCTGCAGGCAAAAATGATTTCTAATTTATGTTGGTATGTTGTTACCCGTTTCCTAATCGATGTATATCTGGATGTTTTTAATAAGATGTTCTATTTTAAATGATGTAAATGCAGATATAGGAGAGACAATATTATATATTACAGGATAAAAAAATTGACCTTATTGCATTCCAGAGGAAGAAGAAAGCAATTCCAACCTGTAAGATGCTAATGGAAGTATAGTCACATTGTAAAAGACGGTGTCTGGCTTTATGTTTACTAATGAACCATTGCAGAAAAAAGTTGAAATACACAGAAAACTAGGCCGTTAACTACTATGGTTTCATGGGAAAATATATGCTGCTGGATAGTATACAAGCACATGGTTTCTTATACACCTTTTTATACACATTTCTCCATCAGAGGACCTACTTGTTTTGCTTGAAACACGATGTTCTGGAGGATCTCTCAAATCGATGCAAACCGGTTAGCCTTTTTCCTTTTCCTTAAGCAGGGCATCACCTTGTGACACAGTCAGTTACTTTTAAGTGAAATAGGTCCTCATTTGAAAGGCCATCTGTTCGTTAAATTATTATTTATTTTTTTACAGACCGGTCCTCTTAAACCCAAACGACTATTCCGCCAACCCCCCTCTGAAACTGACCCCATATGAAATAGAATCAAGGAGTAGCCATTGTGTCCTTAAGCTTGTTGAACAATATTTTGTTACCCGCTTACTTTCAATAGCCTTGTTGTTGGAAACTGATTATGTTCAGGACATTGGAGTCTCAAGGTCTCCAAAGATGGAAAATTGACTTTTAGATGACCATTTTTTAAAATAAATTCAGCTGATTTTTTTGTAAACTGCATGATTTTTTAAACATTTGCTAAAGGCTGGGATGGGGGATCTACCAACACCATGGGGCTGTCTCTCTTATCATTACATCCCCTTGCCTTCAATCTGTTTCATCCAGATTAAAGCTGAAGTCAGTGATTTGATGGGTCAGTATATGATTATTATATTGACTGGAAGTAAAGTGAGTTTCTAAACACTGCCATGTTCAGGGAGGTGACACATGTAGAGTAACCTTCTCTCCATGCACACTCCCACTAGGTAGTGGTCGTAGCTTTGGTTTATCGGGAACAATGTATTTGGCTGCACAAGGTGCCCTAAATAGCAGCTTTGTGTTGCCTTCTCACAGTGGCAATAGAGCCATGTTATACTGCCAATCTTACTTTCTGTACGGCTACTGTTTTGCACTGTATGTCTTTGAACCGGCGATAGCTTGTTGACTTCTTTACACTATGTTGACTGGCCTTAAGGACGCTCAATGCGCAGGGGAGCTTCTGTCCAGGAGCCCGAATGGTTCTTGTTGTTTAATTAAAGGAACAGTACATGAAAGCAACAACCATATAACTGTATCTCTTCGTTGAGTAACCCGTAGTTAGCCAGTTTTCTATTGTTGGCTCTCAGTACAACACCAAGAGAACAATGGGATATAAACAATGACTGCAAAAGTTAATGATCTGCATAGGGGATAATATTTGTTTTTACGTCCTTTACTACGGTCCAATAAGAGGAATAAGTAAGACGCTTGAATCCATGAAATCCGTGAAGTCTCTTATCTTGGAGGAACCTCCATGCATATACTGGATGCTAGCTTCAGGAGTAGCTTCTAAATGTTTTCAATGTCGTTGTGTAGTTGATAGCACTATTATGAAAAAGCTATTTGTCATTCCATAGGCGTCTCTGAGGAAAGCTTTGTGTGTCACTGTGACTGCCGTGCGTGCTTAGAGGTGTAGACTTTATCAATAGCGACAAGTTTGTTCTGTAGTGACGTTGTACTGCCATTTCCCTTCCACATGCTGAGAGAGTGCGTGGCATCGTCAATTCTTATAACTGTGCAGCGGCTGGTTGGTTGATTGACAGGGCTACACACAGGAGTTCTAGAACGTTTTATGGGAGAGCGAGAGTGGTGGGATTCACACAGCATTTCGTTGAGCACTGTGCAATACTTGTATGTTCATCCCATAGTGTTGTGTGGGTTGTGTTTGCCCGAGAAAAAAAATGAATATTTAAAGATGACTCCTATCAAGTCAGACTTGTTCCTGTCCAGTGAGATGGTTAGGACAGCACATGTAGATTCTGTGGTGGTTGGAGTCTGACATCTAAAATCCTTCTGTTAAGGGTTCCCTCCTATCTAGTTAGTTTTTTCTTGCACACAGATCCAGCATCAGAAATTTCAGGACATATTGGGAATGGGAAATACCAAAATATGACACCCACATACACATGAAAACATTTAAGTGACCCCCTCACCCTCTGAAAGTGCATATGTACATATTTTCATCATTTTCCAAAAAGTAATGAATTTATCATATTGAAACGTATCACATCTTGTCATGATAACGTCATCCATCGTTGTATGAACCTGATCTACTATACTATATCTAATTATGATTATTTTTTATTAATAAGTTATGTTTACAACCCTGTTGAAAATACTTTTATATTTGAAATGAAAACTCTGAATGTAAAGAATGGGCTGTGTGTTTGTGGTGATTAACTGTGGGATTCGTAGTTGCCACTTTTCTTTCATTGTTGCAGAAATATGTTGATTTGTGTGTGTTTTAATTTATGTATTTAAATACCCTTTTGGGTAGACCTTCCCCGGATCAACTATACATTCCAGAATCATTGAACATACATTTAATCACAGCAGAATGTGCCCTAATGAATGAACATATTTATTATGCATCCCTTAAATCATGAATTACAAAAAACACTTGTTTAAATAAAACAAGGATAAAACGTAGGCTCAGTATTTGAATGGGATGAGCAACTCCATAGGGGCACGACTAAATCAAAAACGAAAGGCTGTAATCAGTATTTAAAGGGGAAGGTAATCAAAATGCTTCAACAAAAGGAAAGGAAAGCGTCAAACTCTTGAGAGGCGGGACACTACAGAAAGAGGCAGCATTACAGGATCAGATTGTGAGGTGTGTAACTCACCACAAGAAAAGCCATTAGCTGCAATGTAATGCTACTTTTACTGGTCCCCCCTACTAAAGTGTGGAAGCAAAACCCCTCACATCCTATTCAAGAAAAGCCCATACATCTCACTGTGTGACCAGAAACATACACGATTCTCTAAAATGACAACAACAAAAAGCCACTCTAACCTTTCAAGACGAAGCTGTGTAAAGTATTAGAGTCTGATGCTGTAGAAAGATCCTAGTTGCCTTTGTGTATATCAACTGCCTGCTTGAGTATTTTCTGTGTTGACATTTTCTCTGTAATCTTGTACAACTGTTTGGGCTGTTTTTCCTGCCATATCGCTCGCGGTGACAGCGAGCTGACAGTTACTGTATATTGCTGTGTATACCTTCATTTTTTATGAGGTGTTTTACAGTTTTGTTTCACTTTGTGTAGTGATTCATTCTGTGGAGTTTTTGACTGTTGTTATATAACTTCATATACACAAATTATCAATAAATTGTTTTATTTCCTGTTGATACAGAACCTTTTCAAGTGCTTCTTTTTTTCCGGATACTGGTTTGGTTCACTTACCAACTTTTTATTTGAATTTTGATGTGCGAGCAGATAATACTGACATTCACATTTTCGACAACATGCCCTTATCAGCATAAGAATAAGAAGCATTGAGTGAATTGAATAATAAACATTGAGTGCTTATAAAACCTAGATTTATTTTCATAATGAGCCAAATCTAGGAAATGCTGTAATCTGTTTAATCAACAGAGACCAGAAAAATGTATAAAAGAGTGTGTCAGTATAGCAGCAACAGCAGCATCTAGTGGTCAAAATCTGGTCAATTCACAGTAAATAATCCAAGTGATTTAAATTACACATTTTTTACGAGGGGAAAAAAACATGTCCAGATTCACAGGGAATACATGACATATTATGGATAAGCAATACTACAAGCCACAGCTTCATACTACTTGTCAAACATAGAGAAGTGATACTGTATACTGGTCGTTGGGGTAGCAGTGGTGAAGGGTAATGGGGGGGTCCGTGGGTGGCTTTTTGATCATTTGTTTGGATTCCTCATGTTTAACTCATTGCAAGAAAGGATGTTAGCTACTATATTTAGTGAATATTATGTGATCCCTATTTAAATGGTCAATTTGGATCCAATCAATTAGTTTAATTCCTCATCGATCCAATTATATTTCAACAAAATAATGTTGCATGAAGGCTAATCTTATATTTTTATAACAACATCAATTATTTCAGAACAATCTGAGAAGGTGGGTGTCAAAATCCTTTCTAGTGCTTTTTGAGATGGAATGACCCGACAATCATTCAGACATGATCAAATGACTAACAAAGAGAAAGTGAATGGGAACACACAGTGTGAAAGGAAGTAACACATACCTTCTGAGTCTTCATCCAGTATACTTGATACATTAGTCAAATTCGTAGCAGTTCACATGTTTATTGCCCGGACAATGGAGATCGAACCCATATTTGCTGATCTGAACATCTGCTAAACTTACCGTCAACTTTATCCCCCAGGAGATCTGAAAGTGCATACTATCCACTTAAAGATTCTTTGAATATAGCCCAGGAATACTCTCAGATGACTTAAGGGAGTTTAACTTTCACACTGAATTGGTGATAGGAATCGAATGCATCGAATGAACCTGGGTTTGGTGTGGTTGAAATGGTTTTATTCTATAAACGTGTAATGAATTGGTAACTTTCAGACAATTATTTAAGGATATCTTCTCTTTGCATTGGATTTGAACCAGCGGTAGTAATGTGGAACTGACCTCTTAGGTCAACAATGTAATGTTTTTATTTTTTATTAATCCTTCCACAGGAGGATAAATATATTTTTAGTTTTTTTTAAGGCTTTTCTGCCACATATTCATACATTTTGCATATACATTTTACATACACATTTTTCATACACATTTTAGATACACATTTTGCATACACATTTTACATACACATTTTGCATATACATTTTACATACACATTTTACATATATATTTTGCATATACATTTTACATACACATTTTGCATATTTAGGTGACCTAAACTGGGATATGCTTAACACCCCGGCAGTCCTACAATCTAAGCTAGATGCCCTCAATCTCACACAAATCATCAAGGAACCCACCAGGTACAAGCCTAACTCTGTAAGCAAGGGCACCCTCATAGACGTCATCCTGACCAACTGGCCCTCCAAATACACCTCCGCTGTCTTCAACCAGGATCTCAGCGACCACTGCCTCATTGCCTGTATCCGCTACGGTGCCGCAGTCAAACGACCACCCCTCATCACTGTCAAACACTCCCTAAAACACTTCTGTGAGCAGGCCTTTCTAATCGACCTGGCCCGGGTATCCTGGAAGGACATTGACCTCATCCCATCAGTTGAGGATGCCTGGTCATTCTTTAAGAGTAACTTCCTCACCATTTTAGATAAGCATGCTCCGTTCAAAAAATGCAGAACTAAGAACAGATACAGCCCTTGGTTCACTCCAGACCTGACTGCCCTCGACCAGCACAAAAACATCCTGTGGCGGACTGCAATAGCATCGAACAGTCTCCGCGATATGCAACTGTTCAGGGAAGTCAGGAACCAATACACGCAGTCAGTCAGGAAAGCTAAGGCCAGCTTCTTCAGGCAGAAGTTTGCATCCTGTAGCTCCAACTCCAAAAAGTTCTGGGACACTGTGAAGTCCATGGAGAACAAGAGCACCTCCTCCCAGCTGCCCACTGCACTGAGGCTAGGGAACACGGTCACCACCGATAAATCCATGATTATCGAAAACTTCAACAAGCATTTTTCAACGGCTGGCCATGCCTTCCGACTGGCCACTCCTACCTCAGCCAACAGCTCCGGCCCCCCCGCAGCTCCTCGCCCAAGCCTCTCCAGGTTCTCCTTTACCCAAATCCAGATAACAGATGTTCTGAAAGAGCTGCAAAACCTGGACCCGTATAAATCAGCTGGGCTTGACAATCTGGACCCTCTATTTCTGAAACTATCCGCCGCCATTGTCGCAACCCCTATTACCAGCCTGTTCAACCTCTCTTTCATATCGTCTGAGATCCCCAAGGATTGGAAAGCTGCTGCAGTCATCCCCCTCTTCAAAGGGGGAGACACCCTGGACCCAAACTGTTACAGACCTATATCCATTCTGCCCTGCCTATCTAAGGTCTTCGAAAGCCAAGTCAACAAACGGGTCACTGACCATCTCGAATCCCACCGTACCTTCTCCGCTATGCAATCTGGTTTCCGAGCCGGTCACGGGTGCACCTCAGCCACACTCAAGGTACTAAACGACATCATAACCGCCATCGATAAAAGACAGTACTGTGCAGCCGTCTTCATCGACCTTGCCAAGGCTTTCGACTCTGTCAATCACCAGATTCTTATCGGCAGACTCAGTAGCCTCGGTTTTTCGGATGACTGCCTTGCCTGGTTCACCAATTACTTTGCAGACAGAGTTCAGTGTGTCAAATCGGAGGGCATGCTGTCCGGTCCTCTGGCAGTCTCTATGGGGGTGCCACAGGGTTCAATTCTTGGGCCGACTCTTTTCTCTGTATATATCAATGATGTTGGTCTTGCTGCGGGCGATTCCCTGATCCACCTCTACGCAGACGACACCATTCTATATACTTTCGGCCCGTCCTTGGACACTGTGCTATCTAACCTCCAAACGAGATTCAATGCCATACAACACTCCTTCCGTGGCCTCCAACTGCTCTTAAATGCTAGTAAAACCAAATGCATGCTTTTCAACCGATCGCTGCCTGCACCCGCATGCCCGACTAGCATCACCACACTGGATGGTTCCGACCTTGAATATGTGGACACCTATAAGTACCTAGGTGTCTGGCTAGACTGCAAACTCTCCTTCCAGACCCATATTACATTTACATTTAAGTCATTTAGCAGACGCTCTTATCCAGAGCGACTTACAAATTGGTGCATTCACCTTATTACATCCAGTGGAACAGCCACTTTACAATAGTGCATCTAAATCTTTTAAGGGGGGTGAGAAGGATTACTTTATCCTATCCTAGGTATTCCTTAAAGAGGTGGGGTTTCAGGTGTCTCCGGAAGGTGGTGATTGACTCCGCTGTCCTGGCGTCGTGAGGGAGTGTGTTCCACCATTGGGGAGCCAGAGCAGCGAACAGTTTTGACTGGGCTGAGCGGGAACTGTACTTCCTCAGTGGTAGGGAGGCGAGCAGGCCAGAGGTGGATGAACTCAGTGCCCTTGTTTGGGTGTAGGGCCTGATCAGAGCCTGGAGGTACTGAGGTGCCGTTCCCCTCACAGCTCCGTAGGCAAGCACCATGGTCTTGTAGCGGATGCGAGCTTCAACTGGAAGCCAGTGGAGAGAGCGGATGAGCGGGGTGACGTGAGAGAACTTGGGAAGGTTGAACACCAGACGGGCTGCGGCGTTCTGGATGAGTTGTAGGGGTTTAATGGCACAGGCAGGGAGCCCAGCCAACAGCGAGTTGCAGTAATCCAGACGGGAGATGACAAGTGCCTGGATTAGGACCTGCGCCGCTTCCTGTGTGAGGCAGGGTCGTACTCTGCGGATGTTGTAGAGCATGAACCTACAGGAACGGGCCACCGCCTTGATGTTAGTTGAGAACGACAGGGTGTTGTCCAGGATCACGCCAAGGTTCTTAGCGCTCTGGGAGGAGGACACAATGGAGTTGTCAACCGTGATGGCGAGATCATGGAACGGGCAGTCCTTCCCCGGGAGGAAGAGCAGCTCCGTCTTGCCGAGGTTCAGCTTGAGGTGGTGATCCGTCATCCACACTGATATGTCTGCCAGACATGCAGAGATGCGATTCGCCACCTGGTCATCAGAAGGGGGAAAGGAGAAGATTAATTGTGTGTCGTCTGCATAGCAATGATAGGAGAGACCATGTGAGGTTATGACAGAGCCAAGTGACTTGGTGTATAGCGAGAATAGGAGAGGGCCTAGAACAGAGCCCTGGGGGACACCAGTGGTGAGAGCGCGTGGTGAGGAGACAGATTCTCGCCACGCCACCTGGTAGGAGCGACCTGTCAGGTAGGACGCAATCCAAGCGTGGGCCGCGCCGGAGATGCCCAACTCGGAGAGGGTGGAGAGGAGGATCTGATGGTTCACAGTATCGAAGGCAGCCGATAGGTCTAGAAGGATGAGAGCAGAGGAGAGAGAGTTAGCTTTAGCAGTGCGGAGCGCCTCCGTGATACAGAGAAGAGCAGTCTCAGTTGAATGACTAGTCTTGAAACCTGACTGATTTGGATCAAGAAGGTCATTCTGAGAGAGATAGCGGGAGAGCTGGCCAAGGACGGCACGTTCAAGAGTTTTGGAGAGAAAAGACAGAAGGGATACTGGTCTGTAGTTGTTGACATCGGAGGGATCGAGTGTAGGTTTTTTCAGAAGGGGTGCAACTCTCGCTCTCTTGAAGACGGAAGGGACGTAGCCAGCGGTCAGGGATGAGTTGATGAGCGAGGTGAGGTAAGGGAGAAGGTCTCCGGAAATGGTCTGGAGAAGAGAGGAGGGGATAGGGTCGAGCGGGCAGGTTGTTGGGCGGCCGGCCGTCACAAGACGCGAGATTTCATCTGGAGAGAGAGGGGAGAAAGAGGTCAGAGCACAGGGTAGGGCAGTGTGAGCAGAACCAGCGGTGTCGTTTGACTTAGCAAACGAGGATCGGATGTTGTCGACCTTCTTTTCAAAATGGTTGACGAAGTCATCTGCAGAGAGGGAGGAGGGGGGGGGGAGGAGGATTCAGGAGGGAGGAGAAGGTGGCAAAGAGCTTCCTAGGGTTAGAGGCAGATGCTTGGAATTTAGAGTGGTAGAAAGTGGCTTTAGCAGCAGAGACAGAGGAGGAAAATGTAGAGAGGAGGGAGTGAAAGGATGCCAGGTCCGCAGGGAGGCGAGTTTTCCTCCATTTCCGCTCGGCTGCCCGGAGCCCTGTTCTGTGAGCTCGCAATGAGTCGTCGAGCCACGGAGCGGGAGGGGAGGACCGAGCCGGCCTGGAAGATAGGGGACATAGAGAGTCAAAGGATGCAGAAAGGGAGGAGAGGAGGGTTGAGGAGGCAGAATCAGGAGATAGGTTGGAGAAGGTTTGAGCAGAGGGAAGAGATGATAGGATGGAAGAGGAGAGAGTAGCGGGGAGAGAGAGCGAAGGTTGGGACGGCGCGATACCATCCGAGTAGGGGCAGTGTGGGAAGTGTTGGATGAGAGCGAGAGGGAAAAGGATACAAGGTAGTGGTCGGAGACTTGGAGGGAGTTGCAATGAGGTTAGTGGAAGAACAGCATCTAGTAAAGATGAGGTCGAGCGTATTGCCTGCCTTGTGAGTAGGGGGGGAAGGTGAGAGGGTGAGGTCAAAAGAGGAGAGGAGTGGAAAGAAGGAGGCAGAGAGGAATGAGTCAAAGGTAGACGTGGGGAGGTTAAAGTCGCCCAGAACTGTGAGAGGTGAGCCGTCCTCAGGAAAGGAGCTTATCAAGACATCAAGCTCATTGATGAACTCTCCGAGGGGACCTGGAGGGCGATAAATGATAAGGATGTTAAGCTTGAAAGGGCTGGTAACTGTGACAGCATGGAATTCAAAGGAGGCGATAGACAGATGGGTAAGGGGAGAAAGAGAGAATGACCACTTGGGAGAGATGAGGATCCTGGTGCCACCACCCCGCTGACCAGAAGCTCTCGGGGTGTGCGAGAACACGTGGGCGGACGAAGAGAGAGCAGTAGGAGTAGCAGTGTTATCTGTGGTGATCCATGTTTCCGTCAGTGCCAAGAAGTCGAGGGACTGGAGGGAGGCATAGGCTGAGATGAACTCTGCCTTGTTGGCCGCAGATCGGCAGTTCCAGAGGCTACCGGAGACGTGGAACTCCACGTGGGTCGTGCGCGCTGGGACCACCAGATTAGGGTGGCCGCGGCCACGCGGTGTGGAGCGTTTGTATGGTCTGTGCAGAGAGGAGAGAACAGGGATAGACAGACACATAGTTGACAGGCCATATCAAACATCTCCAATCGAAAATCAAATCAAGAGTCGGCTTTCTATTCCGCAACAAAGCCTCCTTCACTCACGCTGCCAAGCTTACCCTAGTAAAACTGACTATCCTACCGATCCTCGACTTTGGCGATGTCATCTACAAAATCGCTTCCAACACTCTACTCAGCAAACTGGATGCAGTTTATCACAGTGCCATCCGTTTTGTCACTAAAGCACCTTATGCTACCCACCACTGCGACTTGTATGCTCTAGTCGGCTGGCCCTCGCTACATATTCGTCGCCAGACCCACTGGCTCCAGGTCATCTACAAGGCCATGCTAGGTAAAGCTCCGCCTTATCTCAGTTCACTGGTCACGATGGCAACACCCATCCGTAGCACGCGCTCCAGCAGGTGTATCTCACTGATCATCCCTAAAGCCAACACCTCATTCGGCCGCCTTTCCTTCCAGTACTCTGCTGCCTGTGACTGGAACGAATTGCAAAAATCGCTGAAGTTGGAGACTTTTATCTCCCTTACCAACTTCAAACATCAGCTATCTGAGCAGCTAACCGATCGCTGCAGCTGTACATAATCTATTGGTAAATAGCCCACCCATTTTCACCTACCTCATCCCCACAGTTTTTATTTATTTACTTTTATGCTCTTTTGCACACCAATATCTCTACCTGTACATGATCATCTGATCATTTATCACTCCAGTGTTAATCTGCAATATTGTAATTATTCGCCTACCTCCTCATGCCTTTTGCACACATTGTATATAGACTCCCCTTTTTTTCTACTGTGTTATTGACTTGTTAATTGTTTACAACATGTGTAACTCTGTGTTGTCTGTTCACACTGCTATGCTTTATCTTGGCCAGGTCGCAGTTGCAAATGAGAACTTGTTCTCAACTAGCCTACCTGGTTAAATAAAGGTGAAATAAAAAAATAAACAAATAAAAATACATTTTACATACACATTTTGCATATATATTTTACATACACATTTTGCATATATATTTTACATGTACATTTTACATATATATTTTACATACACATTTTGCATATATATTTTACATACACATTTTGCATATACATTTTACATATACATTTTGCATATACATTTTACATACACATTTTGCATATACATTTTACATATACATTTTACATATATATTTTACATATACATTTTACATATATATTTTACATACACATTTTACATATATATTTTACATACACATTTTGCATATATATTTTACATACACATTTTGCATATACATTTTACATATACATTTTACATATATATTTTACATACACATTTTGCATATACATTTTACATACTGTACATGTGACCTTTATATAAAGCAATCACATAACAATAATGCATTACCAAACATAAGCAATTTTTTTGAACCATTCCTGAACCTGTGACCAGAAACAAGCTACATAGGGGCAATACTAGAATGAATGATCGTTTGATTCTGTCTCTTCGCAGCAAAATCTACAGAGCTGAGATTGTTGTATGCACCATATATATAGAATTCTGTTGGTGGCAAGAATTGTATATAATAATTTAAATGTAAAAACTCTAAGTGTTTACTCAAGTGTTGTTTTCTGTACCAGTTCATGTACCATGGAATCTGTACATCGAAAATCTCTTCCCATTTATTTTTTCAACCTGTACGGCGCAGATGTCAAAAAAATGTATCTTCAAATGAAACTCAGCCAATTTGTATCTTTAATATTTGACAGGCAAATAAGTTCCCTACCTTCTCCCTTTTCCACTTGCCATTTGTGTGGTAATGCTACAATCAGTTGGTTGTAAATGTTGATTGAGCAGACATTCCCATATATTTTCGATAGCTGCATATGTGACATAAACCCACCGTTTCTATTCATAATATCATTAATAAATATAATACTTTTTTTCTCCATAAAGAATTTTTGATTTTTGATTAATCAGTATATTGGAGTTTAACTATAACATTTGTTGTAATATTTTCTGGAGGATAAAATTGTAACCATCTTTGTATGGCTTGTTTAAGAAAGGGTGATACTTTAAACAAAATGTCATTTTCAATTAGTCGGTAATGAGAAGTTGTCATCTATATGAAGGCAAAAAGTCCATTTGAGAACAAAGGATGAGCCTTTCTTAATAATCTACTGGAGAAGCATTTGGTTTTAGTATAACTTATGTATGAGTGAAGCTTTTAGTAAGAGGTTTCAAGCTTTAATATTTAATCATTTTAGCCCCCACAAACTCATATTCATTATATAAATAGGGATGTTTAATTTTGTCTGGCTTAGCATTCCAAATAAAATGTAATATTACAATTTAAAAAACGATTCATCTGGAGTAGGCAGTGCCATTAATAAGTAAATAAACTGTGATAGGACCAAAGAGTTAATCAATGTGTTAATCAATGATTTCTCCATAAACTACAGGGTAGTGTAAACACGGTGTCTTTTAACGATCCAATACATAATATGGTCATAATTAGGTTTTAGTCCAGAGAGGCTAGAAAAGTGATCAAGATCTTCAGGAATCCAGATTGCGAACATAAGAAAAACATAAGAAAAAACTTGAGTCGTCGGCATATATCGACACTCTTGTTTTGTCCCCTGGATTTCTAACCCCTTGATGTTCTTGTTGGATCTCATTTTTATAGCTATCATTTTAATGGCCATATTAAATAGATATGGAGACAACGGACAGCTTTGTTTTACTCCTCTTAAAAGCTCAATACTTTCTGAGAAGTAACCATGATTTACTATTTGACATCTGGGGTTGCTTTACACAACTTTAACCCATTGTATAAGAGATTCACCAAAATGAAAGTAATCCTGGCATTTATATAGAAGTCTGCTATGAAGACCGGGCCTGGTATCTTTGATGTTTCATAATGTTCAATTGTTTCAAGCAATTGTTGTATATTATTATAAAGAAAACATATACTTAAAACATTTAGCTTCTTCTTTCAAAATGTAATTTGGTGAATCATGGATGACTTGATCATTTATAACGAGTTTCTGTAAATTATTTTTGGTAGCATTTCTATGTTGAAGGTTCAAGAACAATTCTTAACAATGCTTTTCTTAACAACCATTGCCATTCTAGCGAAGGCTTATATCATATTGCCTAGTTCAGAGCATGCACAGACCAGCTGGCTCTTTTATGGACATTTTCATACTCTCCCTATCCCAGCCTGTCGTCCCCACTTGTTTCAAGATGTCACTAAGCTCAGAGTCTGAACTCCTCTCTGTGCAACTGGGTCCTATATTTCCTGACGGGCCGACTCCAGGTGGTGAGGGTAGGCAACACAGATCCTCTACACGGGGTCCCCCAGGGGTGTGTATCCAGCACCCTCCTGTACTCCCTGTTCACCCAGTGTTGAATTCAAGTGTCGTTTGCCTAGGTTCTGAGAGGGGAAGCAATGGAGTCAACATGCAATTCAATACAAGAAAGGTGTTCTTAATGTTTTGTACACTCAGTGTAACTCAACTGTAATAAGTCAACTATAATAAACCTGGGACACCAGCCTTAACCTCTGAGCCACTCTAGTCTACTCCTCTGTAGTTGACAAAATCACAGAGTATATTCTTGGCTCCTGCCGTCAGAGTTTTTTATGTAATCTGATTACATTAAAAAAACTTTAATCAGTTAGGTTACCAACTAAAATATTGTAATCAGATGAGAGATGACTTCTTGGATCACTTTTAAATTCAGAAAGGATGTTAACAAGGAGAAAAAACATTATTACACCTTTCTGTTTTCTCAATGACATTCAATTCAACATTGAAAAAAGGCACAAGTTTAAGTTTGTTCCACCTGAGCGAATCTGACCACAAGTCAGTGACCACCATGATGACACTCCAAATGCGTTTGATGGATAATTGTTTTCTTCTAATGCCTTTTAAGGGTAAAATAATCCAGAAGTTACTGAAAGTAAATCAGATAACGTCACTGTGTTTGAGTAATCCAAAAGTCATGTTACTACAATTTTGGACAGGTAACTAGTAACTGTAATGGCTGACATTTAGAAAGTAACCTACCCAACCCTACGAAGACCTTGCATATCACAGCTCTCTCCACAAGATGGAGACACAAGACCGTTTTTATACAATGATTTCTGCATGATATTCTTCACTACGAAGACTTGGGCATTTGGAGTGAAGTATGAATGTTGTTACTGCTGTCCCTCTGTTAGAATGGTGGCTTGTCCATCAAAGTATCAGGTAACACATACTATTTAATTCAAACAATTCGATTAAAACCTTTATAAGTGTACTATTTATCATAATTTGCTTGCATAGTTTTCTAAATGCATGCAGTGCACTCTATATCAGCCCAGGCCATCCATTGACTTTTAAAGGCCCTGATATACACGAGTCTTTCCTGCCATGTACTGGACTGGACTAATATATCAATTGGCTCCATACATATCTGTAGGATAGAATCATTGGAAATTTCCATCAAATTCATCAACATAGCTTAAATGGCAATTCCACCACTTTTCAACCACCTGTTCATTATCTCCAGCACAATACCAGTGTCTAAATATGTGAAAACTGTGTATTTCTATGTTCTGTAGAAAACAAATAGTTCAAAGTTCTACCAGATGACATCAACAAAAGTTAAAACATTTTTAAAACACTGATTTCAAACACTATGAGATTCGTGGTGACTTGGGGAGAAAGAACATACCCTCTGGCTAGAAACTCGTTGCAGGTCTTGAAAAATCGCCGTTTCTTTTTACTTTTAATCCTACACGGTGATGTCACTGAGAAGCATTTCTTACGACCTTGGTTCTCATCTTTTTAACATGACAGATCATATTCACATGTAGGTCTAGTTTGGTGCTGAAGATAACGAATACAAGGTTGAAAAGTGGCGGAATTGCCATTTACAATGGCTATTCAGCATCAAACGCGAATTCATTCATTGTAGCCACAGGCATGATCAAAGCAGTTTTCATGTAAAGTCATGGGGCGTGCATGGACTCTTATTTTGAAAAGCGTGTTTCGAACTGCAGAAGTTAAGCGCTAATTACTTATGACGCGTTCAAAACAAATGGGAACTCAAAAGTCTCCGTCTTACGACTTCAGTGGGTTCAAGACAACTGGGAAATTGCGTTTTTTTTAAACAGAGTGGGAAAAAATATTTTTGAACGGTCATCCAACTCGGAATTCGGGCCTCTTTCTTGAACTCCGGCCTTCCGACCTGAAAATCACCTACGTCATGATTTGACCTTTTTTCGAGTTCCCAGCTGCCTTGAAAGCCTCGGTCGGAGTCAGTACTTTGACAGTTTGTCCTCCGAGAACATACGTTTCGCTGTTGCCTTGTTAGGTGCCAAAAACAAGATGCTCTCTTACATCATTGGGGTAAATATTAGTTGCCAGCTAGCTAAATATTGTATTTTTTTTACATTGCTTAGGCTCAGCTACAGTTTTGCGATTTGACAGTGCACAAGGTGGAATCTATAGCGAACAGTAGCAAGTTAGCTAGTAGTTATGGTTGGCTAACTAGTACTGTAGACTACAGTGTAGCTAGTAACATATCTTCGTCGTGAACCATCATGTTTGCAATCCATCGTAATTGTAGTAAGTCATATGGTGTATATAGTAAACTGTCATTGTAACTAGCTAACTTGATAAGAGGCAAAGCAAACGCTTTGATTATTGAGATGTTTGGGCGTTAAGCTAGAAGCTAGCTTATAATGCAACTTGCCAACTAACCCTCTCTATTCGCAGTGGTTTATTTGTTATGGAGCTAGGAAGTTAGCTACCTAGTTTACGTGATTGACACTCGGGTTAATTTCTGATCAAAATAGCAAGCATGGAGATATCTGCACATGTGTCAAAGGAGCGCACGCCACTGTGGCTCTAAGTTACCCTGTCGTTAAGTTAGCAAGCTACTAGCTATCGAACAGCTGTGAGCGCAGCAGTTTGGTCCAATTTTCTTAATATAACCTTTTTTTAATTAGGCAAGTCGGTGAAGAACAAATGTATTATTTACACTGAAGGACAAACCCGGACGACGCTGGGCCAATTGTGCGCAGGCCTATGGGACTCCAATCACGGTCAGATGTGATACAGCCTTGAATCGAACAAAGGCTTGTAGTAACGCTTCTTGCACTAAGATGCAATGCCTTATGCTGCTTGGGGAAAGTTCCTCTGACATGACCACTCTCCTAGGGAAGCATTGCGCCTATCCATAATGACTAAACTATTTATGTAAAGTTAGGTGTAATTGCACACTGACTGATGCATTGCATATCAGTACAAAAATAGGGTATATCCTAGTGACTGTTAAACACCTGTTTTTTTTGATGACATGTTGGTAGGTCTGTAATTTCCCCCTCCCAATCATGGCAGCAGTCTTTGCAATGTTCAACATTGTAAAGATCAACATCCTTATTTCCACAGTAACTTTGACTGAAAAGGCAAACCTTCCTTTCCCATCTCCACAGCTCATTCGGAGCAGTATCGACAACATCATCAACCTCATCCTGAGCCTCTTCCTCTCAAAGAAGAAACCTGCCATCACTCTAGAGGACCCCAACATCAAATATGCATTAAAGCTGATAGATAAAGAGGTATGAATTCAGTGTTGTGATCAGCTTATTATTACTGTAGTGTGGTGAAAGCATGTTCACATTATTAATATAATATAGTGAATGAAACAAGTTGGACTAAGAAATAATGAGTAACAATTGTGACTACAGAAGACATGTTTGATCTGGGATGCCCAGAGCTGTTCTAGGAAGACTTAGGGATTCCATGAAACAGAGTGATGTTCAGACTCAGATTTTTCACTAAAAATGTATGTCAAATTAAAAACTAATGATTGCAAAGTGAATCAAACCATACAACTATGTAAAGTGACTACTTTTAACAAGTTCCACACCCAAGAAACAAATTTACTTGATCAGTGCAGATGCAGTGTTTGGTAACATAATGATCGCACTAACTGTCATTCTGTTACCAAGCGTTGAATCTGCACTGAGTTCTATGCTTTGTTTAACTTTGTAATAGTTGTTTTGTTTGAGTCTCAGCATCACTCTGTTACTGTGGAAATGCCCCTTACCATTACAGGAACTTCACAAAGACTAAACAAATATGTTAAGACTGGTCTGTGTCACAAGCCCTTAAGGACTTGGGCTGGGCAGCTGCTGCATTGCTACAGACTGGTTTCTCCATTTAGTGCAGAGGTCAATATGCAAACAGTCTGGATTATAGTTTGAAGTCATTGTTCTTGTACAGACTGCAACTGTGGATCAAGGCTAAGAGTCAGTCAAGTGTGTGGTTTATCTATATCAGGGGTAATCAAATGTTATTGGTCACATACATGTTTAGCAGATGTTAATGCAAGTGTAGTGAAATGCTTGTGCTTCTAGTTCCGACTGTGCAGTAATATCTAACACGTAATCTAACAATTTCACAACTACCTTATACACACAAGTGTAAAGGAATGAATAAGAATATGTACATAACAAATATATGTATGAGTGATGGCCGAACAGCATAGGCAAGATGCAGTAGATGGTATAGAGTACAGTATATACATATGAGATGAGTGGGTATGTAAACATTGTATAAAGTGGCAAGTGATACATTTATTAAATTTCTTCCATTATTAAAGTGGCTAGAGTTGCGTCAGTATGTTGGCAGCAGCCACTCAATGTTAGTGATGGCTGTTTAATAGTCTGATGGCCTTGAGTTAGAAGCTGTTTTTCAGTCTCTCGGTCCCTGCTTCGATGCAGCTGTACTGACCTCGCCATCTGGATGATAGCGGGGTGAACAAGCAGTGGCTTGGTTGTGGTTGTTGTCCTTGATTATAATCATGGCTGTGATTATAATCGAAGAGAATTCTCTTGGGAGACAATGCGGTCGGCATTTGATTGTAAGGAATTCTAGGTCAGGCGAACAAAAGGACTTGAGTTCCTGTATGTTGTTATGATCACACCACAACTCGTTAATCATACGGCATACACCCCTGCCCTTCTTCTTACCGGAGAGATGCTTGTTTCGGTTGGCGCGATGTGTGAAGAAACCGGGTGGCTGTACCGACTCTAACGTATCCCGAGTGAGCCATGTTTCCGTGAAACAAAGAACGTTACAATCTCTGTCTCTCTGGAAGGCAACCCTTGCTCGGATTTCGTCTACCTTGTTGTCAAGAGACTGGACATTAGTGAGTAGTATACTCGTGAGCGACGTGCCCATCTACGGAGCCTGACCACTAGACCGCTCCGTCTGCCCTTTCTGCGGCGCTGTTGTTTTGGGTCGCCTACTGGGATCCGATCCATTGTCCTGGGTGGTGATCCAAACAGAGACTCCGTTTCGGGAAAGTCGTATTGTTGGTGAGTTGACGTTGCTCTTATATCCAATAGTTCCTCCCGGCTGTATGTAATAAGACAAAATAAAAATACTGCTAGTTTCCTAAAGCGAAGCGACCATCACTCTTACCCTATGAGGTCTGGAGCCTGCTTGTTTTCTGTTCTAATTGAGAATTAATTGCATACACCTGGTGTCCCAGGTCTAAATATAGCCCTGATTAGAGGGAAACAATGAAAAAACACGTAACTGAGGTCCAGAGTTGTGTTTGAGGGATCTGTATCATGTCAGTGTTTCTGGAGCTGTGAAATTCTGTGTTCTCACAGATCATCAGTCATGACACAAGGAAATTCCGTTTTGCCCTGCGGGAGAATGATCATGTCCTTGGGCTACCCATTGGTGAGTACATTCAATTGATGATTTCGGCATTTGTATAAAAACACTATTAGACTATAGTATAAAATTGAATGTAATCCTGGTCTGAATCTGAAATCATACACTGCTCAAAAAAAGAAAGGGAACACTAAAATATAACATCCTAGATGGATGGATCCAAGATGGCGTAAGTAAGTCGTCTATCGTCTCTCTGTAAATATCTGTAAATATCGTCTCTTTTTCGTTTTAGATATTTTTCTTTGCATATCTTAAACATTTTTGCTAAACCTAAGCTTCCAAATACTCTCCTGCAATCCGCCTCACCCAATGTAGCTACTTTTCCTAAAGTATTTATTTTTACTTCAGAACCGGAACCCCTCAACTGAAGCTAGCCAGCTAACCACCAGCTATGCTAGCGGTCTTCAGCTAATCGGTCATCAGCTAACCTTTAGCTCGGAAAGCTCTCGCCAGTTCGAACAACGCGACGCTAACCAGAGCATAACAGACCTATTTATTTATCCCCGGATTCCCTCCGCAAACGGAAACATTTTTTTCAGCTGGATTTTCAAAACTAGCTATCGAGCTAAACCGCAACCCTGGTTGATTACTCCTGGCTAGCGTTTCCACCCACGTAGCTTGAAGCTAGCCCGGCCAGAGCTCCTGTGTTCCTAGCATACTCCTGGGCTTCTATACCCGGACCCACGACCGGTCTATCGATGTCACTGCATGAAGAGGAATAAACGGACTCACCCCATCGCAACGTCCTCCAAAGGCTAACTCTCTAGCCCTCGCTATCTCCTTGCTTGCTAATTCGGCATGCTAACTGCTAGCTTGTTTAGCCCAGGTTCGCTAACTACTACCTTGTTTACCCCGGCCTGCTAATCTGTTAGCTTGTTAGCACAGGCCTGCCAACCGTCTGCATCGCAGTGGCCCATATGTACTTTCTATCTCTTCCCGATTTTAAAAATTTGTTTATACCTTCCGGAAACCTGCCTCACCCAATGTGATACGGAATCGCTATTATTTTTTATTTTTAGAACACACTCAAGAACCTCCAGAAGCTAACCAGCTAACTTGCTACAAGCTATTTAGTCATTGTTCGTTTTTTTTAACCTGGATAACACTCGCCAGTCCAGCCCCCCTGCCCCATCCACCGCTGCCCCTGGACTCTGATCACTTGGCTACATAGCTGATGCACGCTGGACTGTCCATTAATCACGGTACTCCATTCTGCTTGTTTGTTTTATCTGTTGGCCCCGTTGCCTAGTCAATGCCATTTTACCTGCTGTTGTTATGCAAGCTGATTAGCTGTTGTCTCACCCACTGTTTTAGCTAGCTTTCCCAATTCAACACCTGTGACTACTGTATGCCTCGCTGTATGTCTCTTCTCAAATGTCAATATGCCTTGTATACTGTTGCTCAGGTTAGTTATCATTGTTTTAGTTCACAATGGAGCCCCTAGTCCCACTCCTCATACCCCTGATACCTCCTTTGTCCCACCTCCCACATATGCGGTGACCTCACCCATTACAACCAGCATGTCCAGAGATAAAACCTCTCTCATCACCCAGTGCCTGGGCTTACCTCCGCCGTACCCGCACCCCACCATACCCCTGTCTGCGCATTATGCCCTTAATATATTCGACCATGCCCAGAAACCTGCTCCTCTTATTCTGTCCCCAACGCTCTAGGCGACCAGTTTTGATAGCCTTTAGCCGCACCCTCATACTACTCCTCCTCTGTTCCGCGGGTGATGTGTAGGTAAACCCAGGCCCTGCATGTCCCCAGGCACCCTCATTTGTTGACTTCTGTGATCGAAAAAGCCTTGGTTTCATGCATGTCAACATCAGAAGCCTCCTCCCTAAGTTTGTTTTACTCACTGCTTTAGCACACTCTGCTAACCCTGATGTCCTTGCCGTGTCTGAATCCTGGCTCAGGAAGGCCAAATTCAGAGATTTCCATACCCAACTATAACATCTTCCGTCAAGATAGAACTGCCAAAGGGGGAGAGCCTGCAAAGTAATGTCATACCTTCCAGGTCCATACCCAAACAGTTCGAACTACTAATTCTGAAAATTACTCTCTCCAGAAATAAGTCACTCACTGTTGCCGCCTGCTACCGACCCCCCTCAGCTCCCAGCTGTGCCCTGGACACCATTTGTGAATTGATTGCCCCCCATCTAGCTTCAGAGTTTGTTCTGTTAGGTGACCTAAACTGGGATATGCTTAACACCCCGGCAGTCCTACAATCTAAGCTAGATGCCCTCAATCTCACACAAATCATCAAGGAACCCACCAGGTACAACCCTAACTCTGTAAGCAAGGGCACCCTCATAGACGTCATCCTGACCAACTGGCCCTCCAAATACACCTCCGCTGTCTTCAACCAGGATCTCAGCGACCACTGCCTCATTGCCTGTATCCGCTACGGTGCCGCAGTCAAACGACCACCCCTCATCACTGTCAAACGCTCCCTAAAACACTTCTGTGAGCAGGCCTTTCTAATCGACCTGGCCCGGATATCCTGGAATGACATTCACCTCATCCCGTCAGTTGAGGATGCCTGGTCATTCTTTAAGAGTAACTTCCTCACCATTTTAGATAAGCATGCTCCGTTCAAAAAATGCAGAACTAAGAACAGATACAGCCCTTGGTTCACTCCAGACCTGACTGCCCTCGACCAGCACAAACATCCTGTGGCGGACTGCAATAGCATCGAACAGTCCCCGCGATATGCAACTGTTCAGGGAAGTCAGGAACCAATACACGCAGTCAGTCAGGAAAGCTAAGGCCAGCTTCTTCAGGCAGAAGTTTGCATCCTGTAGCTCCAACTCCAAAAAGTTCTGGGACACTGAAGTCCATGGAGAACAAGAGCACCTCCTCCCATCTGCCCACTGCACTGAGGCTAGGGAACACGGTCACCACCGACAAATCCATGCTTATCGAAAACCTCAACAAGCATTTCACAACGGCTGGCCATGCTTTCCGCCTGGCTACTCCTACCTCGGCCAACAGCTCCGGCCCCCCCGGAGCTCCTCGCCCAAGCCTCTCCAGGTTCTCCTTTACCCAAATCCAGATAACAGATGTTCTGAAAGAGCTGCAAAACCTGGACCCGTATAAATCAGCTGGGCTTGACAATCTGGACCCTCTATTTCTGAAACTATCCGCCGCCATTGTCGCAACCCCTATTACCAGCCTGTTCAACCTCTCTTTCATATCGTCTGAGATCCCCAAGGATTGGAAAGCTGCTGCAGTCATCCCCCTCTTCAAAGGGGGAGACACCCTGGACCCAAACTGTTACAGACCTATATCCATTCTGCCCTGCCTAAGGTCTTCGAAAGCCAAGTCAACAAACAGGTCACTGACCATCTCGAATCCCACCGTACCTTCTCCGCTATGCAATCTGGTTTCCGAGCCGGTCACGGGTGCACCTCAGCCACACTCAAGGTACTAAACGACATCATAACCGCCATCGATAAAAGACAGTACTGTGCAGCCGTCTTCATCGACCTTGCCAAGGCTTTCGACTCTGTCAATCACCAGATTCTTATCTGCAGACTCAGTAGCCTCGGTTTTTCGGATGACTGCCTTGCCTGGTTCACCAATTACTTTGCAGACGGAGTTCAGTGTGTCAAATCGGAGGGCATGCTGTCCGGTCCTCTGGCAGTCTCTATGGGGGTGCCACAGGGTTCAATTCTCGGGCCGACTCTTTTCTCTGTATATATCAATGATGTTGGTCTTGCTGTGGGCGATTCCCTGATCCACCTCTACGCAGACGACACCATTCTATATACTTTCGGCCCGTCATTGGACACTGTGCTATCTAACCTCCAAACGAGCTTCAATGCCATACAACACTCCTTCCGTGGCCTCCAACTGCTCTTAAACGCTAGTAAAACCAAATGCATGCTTTTCAACCGATCGCTGCCTGCACCCGCATGCCCGACTAGCATCACCACACTGGATGGTTCCGACCTTGAATATGTGGACACCTATAAGTACCTAGGTGTTTGGCTAGACTGGAAACTCTCCTTCCAGACCCATATCAAACATCTCCAATCGAAAATCAAATCAAGAGTCGGCTTTCTATTCCGCAACAAAGCCTCCTTCACTCACGCTGCCAAGCTTACCCTAGTAAAACTGACTATCCTACCGATCCTCGACTTCGGCGACGTCATCTACAAAATCGCTTCTAACACTCTACTCAGCAAACTGGATGCAGTTTATCACAGTGCCATCCGTTTTGTCACTAAAGCACCTTATACTACCCACCACTGCGACTTTTGTATGCTCTAGTCGGCTGGCCCTCGCTACATATTCGTCTCCAGACCCACTGGCTCCAGGTCATCTACAAGGCCATGCTAGGTAAAGCTCCGCCTTATCTCAGTTCACTGGTCACGATGGCAACACCCATCCGTAGCACGAGCTCCAGCAGGTGTATCTCACTGATCATCCCTAAAGCCAACACCTCATTCGGCCGCCTTTCGTTCCAGTACTCTGCTGCCTGTGACTGGAACGAATTGCAAAAATCGCTGAAGTTGGAGACTTATCTCCCTCACCAACTTCAAACATCAGCTAACCAGACACCTGAAACCCCACCTCTTTAAGGAATACCTAGGATAGGATAAGTAATCCTTCTCACCCCCCCCCCCTAAAAGATTTAGATGCACTATTGTAAAGTGGCTGTTCCACTGGATGTCATAAGGTGAATGCACCAATTTGTAAGTCGCTCTGGATAAGAGCGTCTGCTAAATGACTTAAATGTAAATGTCTAACCGATCGCTGCAGCTGTACATAATCTATTGGTAAATAGCCCACCCATTTTCACCTACCTCATCCCCACAGTTTTTATTTATTTACTTTTCTGCTCTTTTGCACACCAATATCTCTACCTGTACACGATCATCTGATCATTTATCACTCCAGTGTTAATCTGCAATATTGTAATTATTCGCCTACCTCCTCATGCCTTTTGCACACATTGTATATAGACTCCCCTTTTTTTCTACTGTGTTATTGACTTGTTAATTGTTTACTCCATGTGTAACTCTGTGTCTGTTCACACTGCTATGCTTTATCTTGGCCAGGTCGCAGTTGCAAATGAGAACTTGTTCTCAACTAGCCTACCTGGTTAAATAAAGGTGAAATAAAATTTAAAAAAATAAAAATCTGAATGAAATATTCTTATTAAATACTTTTTTCTTTACATAGTTGAATGTGCTGACAACAATCGCACAAATGATCAATGGAAATCAAATTTATCAACCCATGGAGGTCTGGATTTGGAGTCACACTCAAAATTTAAAGTGGAAAACCACACTACAGGCTGACCCAACTTTGATGTAATGTCCTTAAAACAAGTCAAAATTAGGCTCAGTAGTGTGTGTGGCCTCCACATGCCTGTATGACCTCCCTACAACGCCTGGGCATGCTCCTGATGAGGTCGCGGATTGTCTCCTGAGGGATCTCCTCCAAGACCTGGACTAAAGCATCCGCCAACTCCTGGACAGTCTGGTGTAGCGTTGGTGGATGGAGCCAGACATGATGTGCTCAATTGGATTCAGGTCTGGGGAACGGGCAGGCCAGTCCATAGCATCAATGCCTTCCTCTTGCAGGAACTGCTGACACACTCCAGCCACATGAGGTCTTGCATTAGGAGGAACCCAGGGCCAACTGCACCAGCATATGGTCTCACAAGGGGTCTGAGGATCTCATCCCGATACCTAACGGCAGTCAGGCTACCTTTGGTGAGCACATGGAGGGCTGTGTGCGCCCCCCCCCACCCCCTCCCCCCCTAAAGAAATGCCATTCCACACCATGACTGACCCACCGCCAAACCGGTCATGCTGGAGGATGACCTGCTTTCATCTGTGAAGAGCACAGGGTGCCAGAGGCAAATTTGCCAATCTTGGTGTTCTCTGGCAAATGCCAAACGTCCTGCACAGTGTTCGGCTGAAAGCAGAACCCCCACCTGTGGACGTCGGGTCCTCATACCACCCTCATGGAGTCTGTTTCTGACCGTTTGAGCAGACACATGCACATTTGTGGCCTGCTGGAGGTCATTTTGCAGGGCTCTGGCAGTGCTCCTCCTGCTCCTCCTTGCACAAAGGCAGAGGTAGCGGTCCTGCTGCTGGGTTGTTGCCCTCCTACGGCCTCTTCCACTTCTCCTGATGTACTGGCCTGTCTCCTGGTAGTGCCTCCATGCTCTGGACACTACGCTGACAGACCTGGCAAACCTTCTTGCCACAGCTCGCAGTGCAGCTCATCCAGGATGGCACATCAATATCTGAGCCACTTGTGTGGGTTGTAGACTCAGTCTCATGCTACAACTAGAGTGAAAGCACCTCCAGCATTCAAAAGTGACCAAAACATCAGCCAGGAAGCATTGGAACTGAGAAGTGGTCTGGTTATCACCTGCAGAACCACTCCTTTATTGGGGGTGTCTTGCTAATTGCCTATAATTTCCACCTGTTGTCTATTCCATTAGCACAACAGCATGTGAAATTTATTGTCAATCAGTGTTGCTTTCTAAGTGGACAGTTTGATTTCACAGAAGTGTGATTGACTTGGAGTTACATTGTGTTTAAGTGTTCCCTTTATTTTTTTGAGCAGTCTATTTTTTTGAGCAGTCTATAAAAATGTATCTGTTTGACTCTTCATTTAAGTGGCCACCATACTTTGACTGTGTTTTTGTTCCCAGGGCAACACATATACCTGTCTGCCAAGCCAGATGGAGTCCTGGTGGTCAGACCGTACACACCTGTGTCTAGTGACGACGACGTAGGCTTTGTAGACCTGGTAGTCAAGGTACACAAATCATCGAAGACGCTTTCTCAGTACTATAATTCAATCTCAACCAGTTTTCCCAACAAATTTCTTCCTGCTTCCCAGATTTACTACAAGAATGTTAATCCAAAATTTCCTGAAGGTGGGAAGATGAGTCAGTACTTGGAGAGCCTCCGGATTGGCGACACCATTGATTTCAGAGGGCCCAGCGGCCTGCTAGTCTACCAAGGAAACGGTGAGTCGTCCCATTTGCCCGACATTGCCACTGTGTGGTAGATACAGGGACAACTATCACGTAATATCCTGTTATGTATATTTAGTCCTTGGCTGACAATCTGTTTCTAAAGTGTTTAGTTGTCACTGCTCTGAGCTAGGTCAATGGTGAAGAAGTGCATGCAAACCACTCCTTTACTAAGTTGATTTGTTTACTGGGTGTTTCAACAGGGGCTTTTGCCATCAAGGCAGAAAAAAAGGCGGAGCCTGTGATCAAAACCTCCAAGCAAGTGGGCATGATCGCAGGAGGGACTGGTAAAACAAAAGCCATGCTCAATCTGTACATGGCAGAATGGCCACCTGTGATGGGTTGACATGTGTTCTATTGGCTCCTGTTCCCTCAGGAATCACTCCCATGCTGCAGATCATCACAGCTATAATGAAGGATCCCCAGGACCAGACTGTGTGTCACCTGCTCTTTGCCAACCAGGTGAGTTTATGCCACTTTCTTCATCTGGATTGAATCTAATGTTCTAACATGGGCTAGTAGTTCTAATCCCTTCTCTATCCTATTCTCCCTCAGACTGAGAAAGACATCTTGCTTCGACCAGAGTTGGAGGAGATCGCAGCTAATCACCCAACCCGATTCAAGCTGTGGTTCACCCTGGACAGGGCTCCTGAGGGTAAGAGATGCCCATAACTTCTATTATGTTTCAATGAACATGATCTAATATAGGCAAATTAATGTTTGTTTGCCCTGTTGAAGTGTCAATAAAAAACATTTTAAAAGGCTGAACAGACGGTTCAAAGATTGAGAACGCTAAGAAGTAAGAATCTTGTCTGGTCCGGAGTGACTTATACTTTAATGTCTTTTTGCTCATCAGAGTGGGAGTACAGCCAAGGCTTCATCAGTGAAGACATGGTGAGGGACCACCTTCCACCCCCTGGAGACGACACTCTCATCCTCCTGTGCGGACCGCCTCCCATGATCCAGTTTGCCTGTAACCCCAACCTGGACAAAGTGGGCCATGCCAGCAGCCGGAGGTTCACCTTTTAGAAGCCACCCCGGGGGAGGGGTTCCCCAGGGCTCAATGATCAGCCACACCCAACATTTATAAAAACCTGCTTAATCATCTATTGAAATCATTTTGTTCATCCTACAGCAGAATTAGTGTGGACCATTTTCTGTCATTTGTTGTGCCTCAATTTCTAAAACAGAATCCTGAAATGAGTGGTGTCCAAAGCAGTTTCTGTTGATCAAGAGGTTTATCATTCTGAATTGAATCACTGGTAGTTGTGGGAGTAGAAGTTCCTCCTGTCAAACTAATTGTGACAACCAGATACTTTTGTACTGAACAAAATATAAATGCAACATGCAACAACTTCAAACATTTTACTGAGTTACAGTTCATAGGAGGTAATCAGTTAATTTAAATTAGGCCCTAATCTATGGATTTCACATGACTGCAGGCACGGGTGGGCCTGGGAGTCAATCAGAATTAGTTTTTCCCCCCACGAAAGGGCTTTGTTAAAGACATACTCATGGCCTTTTATTGTCCCCAGCACAAGGTGCACTGATGTAATGATCATGCTCTTTAATCAGCTTCTTGATATGCCACACCTGTTAGGTGTATGGATTATCTTGGAAAGGAGAAATGCTCACTAACAGGGATGTACCGGTAAACAAATTTGTACAAAAAATCAAAATCAGCTTTTTGTGCGACTGGAACATTTCTGGGATCTTTCAATTCAGCTCATGAAACCAACACATTATTTTTTTTGTTCAGTATAGTTGTAACTTGACTCGAGTGCCTTTGCAATTTCCATCCTTTGGTAAAGTAATAATTGTTTTTGTATGCACAGCTGAAGACATGACCATAATACTGCTTACTTTGCTTCCACTGCAAATGATTCCAAAGTGTTATGTATTACTTTGCACATTGATGTACCTATTCCATATTGTTGCAGAAAGACTCTCATTGTGTGACTACTAAAAGATAGGATATCTTGAAGCTGTTATGGAAGTATTTCCATGTGCTTAAATGTCATTTGCTTACTTGTCCTTACATCACTTGAATTACGGTTTCTTTATGCAACATGTTTGTTATATACAGTGAGACCAATAAAATACAAATGCAATCAGTTGGTTTAGTCTAAGAAATGGCTGTGGTTACCACCAAGCAATGACTCCTCCCACCACTTAAGTCACCAAGTTAGGATCGGCTGCGCTTACAGACAGCCCAATTCTGGGATTATAATTTTTTTTTTTTACAAATGTCTTTTGACCAATCACATCAGGATGTGAAAAGATCTAAGCACAGCCTTGAATCTGGCAGTTCTCTAGTTGCCAGGTTGAACAAATACAATGTGAAGCATTGCAGTGGCTGTTTGTATTTTTTTTTTATTTTTATTTTTATTTCACCTTTATTTAACCAGGTAGGCTAGTTGAGAACCAAGTTCTCATTTGCAACTGCGACCTGGCCAAGATAAAGCATAGCAGTGTGAACAGACAACACAGAGTTACACATGGAGTAAACAATTAGCAAGTCAATAACACAGTAGAAAAAAATGGGCAGTCTATATACAATGTGTGCAAAAGGCATGAGGTAGGCGAATAATACAATTTTGCAGATTAACACTGGAGTGATAAATGATCAGATGGGCATGTACAGGTAGAGATATTGGTGTGCAAAAGAGCAGAAAAGTAAATAAATAAAAACAGTATAAAAACAGTATGGGAATGAGGTAGGTGAAAAGGGTGAGCTATTTACCTATAGACTATTCAGTCAGAGGTTGTTGGTTCAAATCCTATTTTCAGGGGTGCAACTTTCACTGTGGACATGTCCCCCCCACACACACAGTTTTACAAAACGAGACTCGGTGTGCTTTAGGACCATAAGGATGCCTCTGAGCAGTTGGCTAGGCTGTTTGGGGTGTTTATCCGACTGGGGGAGAAAAACATTGTGTCCCCCAAACTTCTAAAGCCAAAGTTGTGCCCCTGCCCATTTCTATAACACACAACCTCCTGCTGCGCACCCCCTCTAGCACCAGGGTCAGCGCACTCTGAAATGTTTTTTTTTTTTTTGCCATCATTTTGTGATGTGACAATATAATCACTTTACTCTTACACAAAACTTTATTTGTTCAATGTGAATAACTCACAACGGTTTAATGAGAATGGTGTGCATAACTGCAATGGTGGGTTGTAGTGGAGTCTCGGTCTTAAATACTTTTCCAAACAGTCTATGCCTGTATTTAGTTTATGCTAGTGAGGGCCGAGAATCCACTCTCACATAGGTATGTGGTTGCAAAGTCTTAACAGCGTGATTTGCCAAGGCAATAAACTCTGAGCACTGCCCTATCCAGAAATCTGGCAGTGGTTTCTGATTAAATTACATTTTCATAGAACGACTTGTTGAAATTTCAATGAGGCTCTCTTTTTCAGATATTGGTAAACTGGAGGCAGGGCATGAGAGTGATAAAAAAGTTGTTTGTGTCGTCCGTTTCGTGAAAGTACCTACGTATGATGGTGCTTTGCCAAAGACATTGTCCATAAGCTTGAGTTCATTTGCACACAAAAAATCATACAATGATGGAAAGACCTGTGTGTTGTCCTTGTTAATGCAGACAGAAAAGAGCTTCTTAATCATAGCCTCAATTTTGTCCTGCACATTAAATATAGTTGCGGAGAGTCCCTTAATTGACCCCCCCATAAACGTAATGGACATATCAGCTGTGCCAGCATACCAGCTGTGCCAGGCCCGTCACGTCTGTCGACTCATCCAGCTGTGACGCATTTAATTCCTGGCTTGTATGCAAAGCAGCAATTGTTTCTAAACATCTCCTGCCGTTTCACTGATGCGTCGGGAAACAATGTTGTTTGAGGAAGGCATTGTCCCAGCCATATCCGCAGCAACAGGAAGAATTAAGTCCTCCACAATAGTATGTGGTTTGCCTGTCCGAGTCACGCGGTAGCACACCATATAAGACGCTTCTAGCTTGTTGCTTTTACACATGTCTTACTACTCGAAAGTCGTCTTTATTCTCGCTCCATAAACTAATTCGGCTTATTTTTCAAATTGGCATGTTTTGTTTCTAAATGTTTGCGCAAGAGTGAAGGTTATCTGTGAGAAAGTAACGGTTAATGTGATTGGATGTTAATTATTCTGCCACTAAATGTTTGCGCAAGAGTGAAGGTTATCTGTGAGAAAGTAACGGTTAATGTGATTGGATGTTAATTATTCTGCCACCAGTATTTGACATTGTGTTATTTCACTGAACACTAGATGGTTTCATTGTATTTTTGGCAGTGAAACGAGGCTACTCAGGCAAGAAAAAAAACTCACCCAAATTTATAGCCCGTTGGAAAATAATGTACCATTTGAATTTTTGTTTTAATTATTTAAGAAGTGAATCACATTTATATTTGGCGTACCCCCTATGGCATTGTGCTACCCCAGCTTGGGAATGCCTGGGCTAGTATATACAGTTATATGTAGCCCATCATTTTTTACCAGATTAGTTTTTATTGACAACTCTTTACAAAAAAAGAAGCATAGAAACAGTACACAGTACATTACAGTGTTCACTGGTATGGTTATGGCTTGCAGAACGATATCATTGCTTTGTGGTGATGTTTACAATCTAGAAGGTTGGGCTTCCATGTAATGTTCCTAAGATTCATGGATATTATGACAAATTCAACAACATGGGAGGACAAACCAAAGTGATAATAGTGAAATAATTTGGGACACAAACAAAACATGCAGATAGGAGCATCAAATGAGAGGACAACATGGAGAGGAAATTATAATTCTGGATTAAGCCAGCCTGCAATGTTTTGACTTCAGTTGAGCACAGCCAACTGTGGTCTGATGACAGATCTAAATGTCCCACTGCAACTTGACCAATCTTTCAGGTTATATAATGGCTAATAATTACTTCCAAAAATAAGTTGGGACAAGGGCATACCATGTAAGGGACTCATTTGTGGATATTCAAACAAATATATAAAAACCAGTTCTGCAATACAATAAAAGTATGAAGTATAAAATAAATGCTCCTATGTTGAAATCTCAATTCATGCACTACATTTCAACAACTTAAATAAATACACATGTATAACTTCACTTGGGAATGCAGAGAGAGATTGTAAATTGTTGAAATGACAACAACTTAAGTCTAAGGGCATAAGTGGTCTCACAGGTTGTAGAAGCGAGCCAGTCACAACGCTTCATTAGGTTGGCATGGCGACACCAGCAGGGACCAATGATGTGTATAAAACCTGGATTGCTGATGCTATGCAAATGGCCATATTGGTACTCCTCAGAAGGAGCACTCCTCCATAGGAATGAATTGAATTCTACAGCATTTCACAAAAATGTTAAAGGACAAAATTAGGTATTTATTCTATTAGGTGTCTAACAGAATATACTTGTCAAAAACAAATGTAGACATTGCATTTCTATAACTTCCAACATCTTTTTTACAATGGAGGAGTAACAAAATGGCTGTGTGGTGGCTGCAAAACAGCGCCCCGTCAGTCATCTAAAGTTAATACATTTAATTGGCGGGGACTCTCCCTCACATGTTGGAGTCGTCATCGGTGACACTGGCCTCGGGGGAGCGAGAGGAGACCTCGCTGAAGAACTCATCTTCCTTCAGCATGCTCTGAAACATGCAGGAGAAAACACACTGAAGTCACACAGGAAAACGAAGAGATCAATAACAGTGCCATGGCTGTTTTGCTACAGCACAGCTTGCTGAGAGGTTTCGTCAAGTGATTTGATGTGTGATCATGTGGGGAAAAAATTTGGGTGGGGTATTTTACTTATTTTTTCGATCTTGTCTCGTTGCTGCAACTCCCCAATGGGCGGCAAAGTTTGAGTCATGTGTCCTCCGAGACATGATCCACCAAACCTCACTTAACACCCACCCGCTTAACCCGGAAGCCAGCCACACCAGTGTGTCAGAGGAAACACTGTTGAACTGACGACCGGGGTCAGCCTGCAGGCACCCAGCCCGCCACAAGGAGTTGCTAGAGCGCAATGAGCCAAGTAAAGCCCCCCTCCCCGGCCAAACTCTCCCCCAACCCGGACGACGCTGGGCCAAGTTGTGCACTGCCCCATGGGACTCCCGATCACAGCCAGTTGTGATACAACCCGGGTCTGTAGCGACACCTCTAGCACTGTAATGCAGTACATTAGACCGCTGCGCCAATTGGGAAGCCTCATGTGAGCATTTCAATGACTTCTTACCGTCAGGTTGTCAATTTCCTCAGAAAATGCTCCTATCTGCCTCACAGCCCCTTCCGAGTCTTCCATCTAGGAATACAGACAGTGTTCAAGAGCACTTCACATGGAAAATGAAAAGTAAACAAGCCATCCTCTTGTGGTACCACATTCCACCCTCATCTGTTCATTAGAGTGCTCTAACCTCACCTAAAGCATGATCATTAATGCTTATTAAATAGTGGAAGGGGCACCCAAAAGCCACACTAAAACACCCATAATAGTACCCATATCCATATAGGTAACACATTCCCTGAAGTGGATAATGACACTCCCTTACCTGCTCCAACTGGTCCAGGTCGTCCTCGTAGCTCCTCAGGCCCCCCTGGAAGCTGCTGTTCTTGGGCATCTCCACATCCATGGGGCACACGTACTCCTCGCTGTCCTCCTGGCGCTTCTTACGCAGGGTCCCGAAGCCACCGAACGACAGCTTTCTGGGCTGGAGGAAGAGAGCGGATGATGGGAGAGTGGGTCAAATGGGGACAAACGTCTGTGTGCTGATAAGAGTTAAAAAGCCGTCTGTCCTCGTCTCCTTTTCCTGCTGACCACTGATCTGACACAAACCTATCCAGTCCATTCACACATAAGTGGTCATGAGGCCAACTTAGAGTGGAGGGACACAGCCAAGGTCACTGATCAGAACAATAAACCTACACTGATCCCTAAAGCTCTGTATGTCGAACAAGATGCCGCCTCACAGACAGCGAGTTGACCCTACCTTGACCTTGGCGGTGGCAGTGAGCAGGGTGTAGTCAGGGTTCTCCAGACACTCCTGTTTGCTGCGCTGGGCAGCGGAGCCGATGAGCAGGTGGAAGTGGGTGGCCAGGTGGCGGCGCAGCAGGGTCTTGTTGGGAGGGATGTTGAGCAGGAGGGCTAGGGACTCCACGTTGAAGCGAGGCTCCAGCACCTGAGACAAGGAGAGATGCAAATGAAGAGTGAGACATACACCGGCAAAAGGCAGTCAATGTATGTATACGCTGATGAAGGCATGTGTTCCTGAAATGAGTCATTGGCATGCCAATTCAAACAGAGACCCCCCTCTCACCATGACCCCCCCGTGCACACCGCTGCCCCTCAGGTTAGGAGCGTACTCAGCCAGGTCCACTGATCTCAGCCACTCCATCACTCTGTGATTGGTCCACTGGGAGATCTCCGCTGGCGTGATGTTATTCTGGGGAGACATTTTTTTTTAAATGTTGGTGTTAATAAAAATTTTCCCTACATGAATAACACCACTGAAATGTAACTGAACTGGTGAAGTGAGAGGCCATGTATAGTGGACATGGATATGAACGCACAGGGACAGAAAGAACGAGAGAGGAAGATACTTTATTTATTTAGTAGTGTCTAAACCGTACCCCGTCAGAGGGCCGTCGGCGGAGGCAGTTGGGCTCGTAGAAGTTGAGCCGGAGGACCTGGATGGCTCTCTTGATGCTGAGGTGGTGGAGAACACTGCCCACTTTTAGAGACAGCAGGTCATCCTGAAGGGGACATACACATACACTTATCTCTATCAGGAGAATGTCTACTGTCAATCAATTGGAAATAAAAGGACACTAGACATTGAAAAGATGATCACACAAAAACAAAATGTTATTTTATTTAATAGACTTTATTCATCCCCTCTGACATTGATTCTAATTCATTTTTGCCGCGTTAGACCGACTATTGCAATTTAACACTCACCACAGTCATGTAGTGTAGCATTCGCCCATCGACCCTCCCCTCATCAAACTGGCTCTTATACTGCGGCAGACCAATGTCATCAAGCCATCCTGAGAAACAACAAAACAACTCAATCAATAACAATTCACAAAACAGAAAGGTATTCAATTCTTCATTGCTAACTCTGAGGCGGTGGTCAGTGTTCACTCACTGGTCACCCAGTTGTGGTCCAGTTTGGCCTGGCTGACATCCTCCTCTGATCCCAGTGCCTGGAGAGCCAGCTGCAGCTTCTTCCTGTGGAGGGGCTGTTTGATCCCCAACTCCTGTTGCCACAGAAACATGTATGGGTTGTTTAAGACATCTGACATACTGTCCAGTTAGGAAGAGCGTGATGGAGAAAATAGATGTTTGTCAGGACATACAGTGGGGCAAAAAACTTTTTAGTCAGGCACCAAATTGTGCAAGTTCTCCCACTTAAAAAGATGAGAGGCCTGTAATTTTCATCATAGGTACACTTCAACTATGACAGACAAAATGAGAAGAAAAAAAATACAAAAAAAATCACTTGCTAGGATCTTTTTATGAATTTATTTGCAAATTGTGGAAAATAAGTATTTGGTCACCTACAAACAAGCGAGATTTCTGGCTCTTACAGACCTGTAACAACTTCTTTAAGAGGCTCCTCTGTCCTCCACTCATTACATGTATTAATGGCACCTGTTTGAACTTGTTATCAGTATAAAAGACACCTGTCCACAACCTCAAACAGTCACACTCCAAACTCCACTATGGCCAAGACCAAAGAGCTGTCAAAGGACACCAGAAACAAAATTGTAGACCTGCACCAGGCTGGGAAGACTGAATCTGCAATAGGTAAGCAGCTTGGTTTGAAGAAATCCACTGTGGGAGCAATTATTAGGAAATGGAAGACATACAAGACCACTGACAATCTCCCTCGATCTGGGGCTCCACGCAAGATCTCACTCCGTGGGGTCAAAATGATCACAAGAACGGTGAACAAAAATCCCAGAACCACACGGGGGGGACCTAGTGAATGACCTGCAGAGAGCTGGGACCAAAGTAACAAAGCCTACCATCAGTAACACACTACGCCGCCAGGGACTCAAATCCTGCAGTGCCAGACGTGTCCCCCTGGTTAATCCAGTACATGTTCAGGCCTGTCTGAAGTTTGCTAGAGAGTATTTGGATGATCCAGAAGAAGATTGGGAGAATATCATAAGGAAACCAAAATATAACTTTTTGGTAAAAACTCAACTTGTCGTGTTTGGAGGACAAAGAATACCATACCTACTGTGAAGCATGGGGAAACATCATGCTTTGGTGCTGTTTTTCTGCAAAGGGACCAGGAAGACTCATCCGTGTAACGGAAAGAATGAATGGGGCCATGTATCGTGAGATTTTGAGTGAAAACCTCCATCAGCAAGGGCATTGAAGATTAAACGTGGCTGGGTCTTTCAGCATGACAATGATCCCAAACACACCGCCCAGGCAACGAAGGAGTGGCTTGGTAAGAAGCATTTCAAGGTCCTGGAGTGGCCTAGCCAGTCTCCAGATCTCAACCCCATAGAAAATCTTTGGAGGTAGTTGAAAGTCCGTGTTGCCCAGCAACAGCCCCAAAACATCATTGCTCTAGAGGAGATCTGCATGGAGGAATGGGCCAAAATACCAGCAAGTGTGTGTGTGAAAACCTTGTGAAGACTTACAGAAAACATTTGACCTCTGTCATTGCCAACAAAGGGTGTATAACAAAGAAACTTTTGTTATTGACCAAATACGTATTTTCCACCACCATTTGCAAATAAATTGATTAAAAATCCTACAATGTGATTTTCTGGATTTTTTTTCTCATTCTGTCTGTCATAGTTGAAGTGTACCTATGATGAAAATTACAGGCCTCTCATCTTTTTAAGTTGGAGAACTTGCACAATTGGTGGCTGACTAAATACTTTTTTGCCCCACTGTATGTAGCAAAGTGAACATTAACCAACTATAAGCTTTAACATTGTGGGTTTCATTAAAATGTCTAGCGACACAGAACTTAAACACAGAATGCACGAAACGCCTCCTGGAAGCTCCACTGAGCCGTCCTACCTTCTCCAGGTCATGCTGGGAGGCCTGCAGCAGGGTGAATCCTGAGCGGATCCACTGCTGGGCTTGAGCCACGTGCAGCCCCAGGCCCTGCTCCTGCAGCCACACACACACCTGCTCCTTACTCCACTGAGCAAAGGGAGCGTCCACATCACTGAGGGGGGAGAGAGCGAGCACACTCACCTTTAACGTGGAGGGTAAACAGTACATCATTTATTCCAATTTGCTCCTCTGACACCACAAAATCCAAAAACTGTAATACTGTAGACTTAGTTCCAATAAACTTCTGATCCCTTCCTCTACGTTTCTAGTTACCGATATTAGACTGTCTGTGTAAGAGGTGTGCTTCACATACTTGGCGCTGTGCTGCAGGTCACGTGACCAGCCCAGTCGGGGGCCGGCCGTGGCTCTGACTCCTCCCCTCCTGAACTCAGTCTCCTCCAGGTCTAGCGAGGTGGAGTGACTTCTCTTCAGCCTAGAGGGGTCAGAACACAACACGCCTAAATATCCTGCCATGTTCTGTGCTCGTGTTACAGCAAACCCTCTGTCCTCGTATTACAGTTAATAAAGCAATAGTTTCATTTAAAAACCCTGGCTCCATCTTAATTCATCTTTCCCAAATTCCTTGCATACCAACTCCTCACCTCCTAAACTTAGGGAATAATGAGAACATTTTAACCAACCTGCCTAAGAACTTCTTAAAGCCTCTGGACTTCTTCTTGGCCTCTGGTGAGGAAGGTAGGGTCTGGCTGCTTTCTCCTCCCTGAGGTTTGTCTGGTGGGGCACCAGTCAAGTCCAAGTGGTCTGTGCCATTACGCTCGGTCTCAGCTGGATTCAAAACACAAACACCTGTTAGATCAACAGCCGACATCTGACAATCCACCACTATTTAGGAAACTCCGGAGGCCAAAACTGTCCAAGGACTACAGCTGTAATGGCCACCACAACCACTTCTGGACTACATCTTCCACTAAACACCACCATCACCACCAGGAGTACGCCAAGAACCACTCAAAAGCACCTCAACTCGATCCGCACATGCAAAGGACTGGTTGGCATGAACTGCTGATGCAAATTCATAGACTTCCAACAGTAAAAGACAAATCTCAGAGGCGCATCTTTAAGGACAGCTAGCAGAGTTAAGCGGCATCATTGCAGATGGTGTCATGTCATGGATAAGGAACAACTGGATAGGATTTAAAAGGGGAAAGAAATCACACTAAAAATCACCCAGCTCACACTAGCGATCAACTAAACTTTTCACTTGTGAAAAATGAAGAATAGGGAAGATGGAGGTAGGGGCATATCTAGGGATTCTTCACACAACAATGTTACCATTTACCACCCAATCAGCCTCAAGAGGGTTCAGAAAAACAGACTGCTGTTTTATTTAGTCTACAATGGGTCTGGTTGTATGTTAGATGGTGATCACATTGTTGCACTAGTATCCCTGCACACATCCAGCGTTCATCCTGATCTGCCATACTGCAGGCCTGGCCCGTCTGTGGGGCTCTGCGCTGCAGACTACTGTACTGTACCCAACGTAGGCGCACTCGCACTCCGGCTGCGATCTTCACATCACATAGAACCATGGAGAATAGAAAGAGCAAGGACAGAACATAGTTAACTAGTGTGAATACTACCAGACAGACAAGAGACAGACATAAGAAAACACACATTAAGGTATTGAACTGTGAATGTTTTTTTTACATCATGAACAGAGAGTAGAATTTATTGTTCACACCACCCCGTGCAGAGGAACGAGCACCCTTCTCCCCGTGCCCCCCCCCCCAACGATGAGACTCACCCAGATTTGGGGCACTGGACGTCCTCTTGCCTCCACGCATCTTGAAGAAACCACGTCCAAAGGAGGAGCGGGCCTTCTTGTTCCCAAAGCTTTCATTACTGCTGGGGTTTGATGGGGGGCTGGGCACCTCAACTGTGGTCTAGAAAAGGGAGAGGGGATCATTATGGGTACATAAATCTAATAAAATATTTGACATGCCAGTAAACAAAGTCAATCTCCCAATAGAACCGGCTCAATAGTTCTGCTGTTGTACCATCAGGTGGCAGTAGAGTAACATGACTGTCAAAAATACACATTGCTCAAAACAACCCATTGCTATTATGATTCCGTATCATCTGGACAGACAGTCCGGAGTCCAGTCAGCTGTCACAGTGGGGCTCAGTCACAGTGGGGCTCAGTGGGGGAGATAAGAAATAGAACTATGCCTTCTTTTATGACTGGCTCATTTGGGAGACATGACACAGACTCTCCCACGTTGAGAGGTCAAAAGGTCAAAGAGGCTCTAGTGTTCTAATTTAGGTGACAAAAATAGGGGGTAGAGAGGTCTGATTTAAGACAGTCAGGCTAGAGCAATGGGTCCGTAACCGAAAGGTTGTTGGTTCTAACACCCGAGCCGACAAAGTGAAAAATCTGTCAATGTGCCCTTGAGCAAGGCATGGAACTCTAATTTGCTCCAGCGGCGCTGTACTACTATGGCTGACCCTGTAAAACAACACATTTCACTGCACCTATCAGGTATATGTGACAAAAATATTTTTTACATATAATACCAGTCAAGTTTGGACATCTACTCATCCAAGGGGTTTTCTTTATTTTTACTGTTTTCTACATTGTAGAATAATAGTGAAGATATCAAAACTATGACAGATACACATATGGAATTATGTAGTAACCCCAAAAAAGTGTTAAACAAATCAAAATGTTTTTTTTTCTATGAGATTCTTCAAAGTAGCCATCCTTTGCCTTGATGACAGCTTTACACTCTTGGCATTCTCACAACCAGCCAGGTCGCAGTTGTAAATAAGAACTTGTTCTCAACTGGCCTACCTGGTTAAATAAAAAAAACTAGGTAGTCACCTGGAATGCATTTCAATTAACAGGTGTGCCTTATTAAAAAGTTAATTTGTGCAATTTCTTTCTTTATGCGTTTGAGACAATCAGTTGCCTGGCCGGCCCTGTCGTCGGACGGGGCCAGTGTCTCCCGACCCCTCCTGTCTCAGCCTCCAGTATTTATGCTGCAATAGTTTGCGTGTCGGGCTAGGATCAGTCTTATATGTGGAGTATTTCTCCTGTGTGAATTTAAGTCCCTCTCTCCCCTCAGGTTTCTGTACAACACTTTGACATCGGCTGATGTACAAAGGGCTTTATGAATACATTTGATTGATTGATTGACAAGGTATGGGTGGTATATAGATAGCCCTATTTGGCAAAAGACCAAGTACAAATTATGGCAAGAACAGCTAAAAAAAAAAAAGCAAAGAGAAACAACAATCCATCATTACTTTAAGGCATGAAGGTCAGTCAATTTGCAAAAACCATCAAGTGCTTTGAAACTGGCTCTCATGAGGACCTCCACAGGAAAGGAAAACCCAGAGTTACCTCTGCTTCAGAGGATAAATTCATTAGTTACCAGCCTCGGAAATTGCTGCCCAAATAAAAGCTTCGCAGAGGTCAAATAACAGACATCTCAACCTCAACTGTTCAGAGGAGAAAACAGAGTGAAATCGGGCCCTCACGGTCGAATTGCTGCCAAGAAACCACTACCTAAGGACACCAATAATAAGAAGAGACTTGCATGGGCCAAGAAACATAAGCAATGGACCTTAGACTGGTGGATATCTGTCCTTTGATGAGTCCAAATTTGAGATTTTGGGATCCAACCGCTGTGTCTTTGTAAGATGCACGGTAGGTGAACGGATGATCTCCACATGTGTGATTCCCACCGTGAAGCATGGAAGAGGTGGTGTGATGATGCTTTGCTGGTGACACTGTCAGTGATTTATTTAGAAATCAAGGCACACTTAACCAGCATGGCTACCGCAGCATTCTGCAGCAATACGCCATCCCATCTGGTTTGCGCATAGTGTAGAAAATAGTAAAAATATTGAAAAACCCTTGAATGAGTAGGTGTGCCCAAACTTTTGGCTGGTACTGCATATAAACTCCATGATGGCAGCAAGTCAAGGTCTTTCCAGTTAACCCACTATTCACCATCACCCCAGGAGAGAGGGGACAGTCTTACCTGCTCTGTGTTGCTGTTTATGTGGCCCAAGCTACCTGCTGAATGTGGCGGGACCTCTGGTGGACTGCAAAGAGAAAGGAAAGTTAACAGACAGTCTAGACCTAGAGATGATGAATATACAGACAAACTAAAACAGCGACCCAATGGACAAATAGTCCATGGGAGTGTAGTTTGTCCAGGGAAAAGCCAACCTCACCTGTCTGTGTCTGGTTCCTGTATCAGGCTCTCCTGCTCCAGCTCTGAAAACACTGCAATAGATGGAATCTGGGAGGAGGGGATGAGAGAGGAAGAGAAAGGAATACAAGAGTCAACGTCACTAAATTAATGTGTCGTCAATGTCGCAAAGCACAGTGGACAGTTTCAAATGGTTAGGTAGTTGCTGTCCAGCTAAACCAATACCCCAAGCCTGTTGACCCTCACATTCCTAACATTACGTTGTGGTAAGGAAGTCTAGTCTCGGGTACATCCTGTGTGTGATACATTGTTATGACAGGGGAGGTTGTTACCTCATCACAGCTCCTTCCTGTCTCCTCCCTAACCGCCAGTGTGGCCTGGTCTGCATCCATGGCGACCTGAATGGAGGGGGATCTGTCATCCTGGATGTCATCAGAATTGTCTTCATTCAGTGTGTCTGGAGGGGGAACAGTAATAATTGTTACACAAAATTATCAAGTCCATTATTCTACACTATCAAACATGTGATTGATCTAGTCCAATAAATAGAAATGAATGGACTATTGCAATGATACCGATAAAACAATTCATTACTAGTTTCACACTCCTTTAACATAGTTTCACCTTTCATCAAGTCCTGGACCTTCTTGTACCGTGTGATAGACTCCTGAAGCTCCTCGATCCTCCGGTCCTGTGGGTGAAGGATGGTAGATCAGAGTTAGAAAAGCCATTGAGAACCCCATGCATCGACTTCAGAAGCCTTTATGAAACAGTGTAAACAGGAGCTCCAGTACCTTGTCATTGCAAGCTGACATCAGGGAATCCATGGCCCTCTTCATCCTCAGCACGTCCACATCTGGAAAACAACAAGCGTGCCCCCACAGGGATCAGACAGACAGACACATTGTCTGGTGTCTACTGCTGTCTACCCACACTGGTGGAGTCTATAAAGAACAACATGCAAGTCAAGTCCACTTAAGCTACAGGAGTATATGGAGTATATGGGGCAGGTTCAAGGACAATAAATTCTTAAAGTGAATACATTGCACTCTACATAAATTGCATACCCCTTTGGTAAATAGGTGATAAGAGCCTCAGCTGTGGGTTGGAAGAGTCAGAGATCATGTGTAAACACGCTTGGTATGAGCCCTGAAGACAGATAAGACTATAGTAAGGTGGAAAGTACAACATCTCCTTTTCTTCCCCATCTGTGTGAGAGTGAGACAGGATGCTTTGAACATTGTATTTCAGGGGGAAAAGTCCAATGCTCAGGCCATGTCTTGATGGTACCCATCATTACTTAAGGGGACTTAAGGGCAGAAATAACTGTAGACGAATTAGGAAAAGGAATGTTGGAAAAATGTTGCCGTAAATCTGTCAAGGTGCAAGTTAAGCCTATTGAAATATTATGGCTCCTCGTGTGTATGAGGGTGAAGTGAGGTCCCCCTCCCTCCCACGTCTAGTAACCGTACTCCCACCTTTCTCTCCATCTGTTCTGTCTGAGGTCAGCACTCCCTGTGTAGCCTGGTCTCTTAGCCTCCTCAGGTCCTCCAGCTGCCTCTGAAGAGTCTGCAGTTCCTCCTGAATGAGAGAGGATCATGTTCGGGACCATTCTGACCTCATTAAACTACAGATACATATCTAGGCCCATATCCATAAAGTGTCTCAGAGTAGAGGGGTAGACTACAAAGCAGGATCAATGAGCTAACTTGCCTAAATATTCACAAATGACATTTTTTAGAGAGATAAACTTGAAAATGGGCATGGCCTAATTGACTCAACAACCGAAAACACCTAAGTTTAGCTTTCTTAATGAACCAGAAAAACAGTAGTTATTTCTGGTTGTTTATTAAAGTCAGCTGGCTAACCCAATGAACCTGCGTTGTAGTGTACCCCTTAGGAGTGTTGATCTAGGATCAGATCCCCTGTCCATTCATTTTTATCGAACATGTAAAAATCCTACTAGAGAAGCACTCTTCGTACGAGACGCTTTATGAATACAGGCCAAGATCTAGATAAGAACCCAGCTAGACAGAGTTTGACCAAACTGAAAGTAAAAACCCAGTCTGATGCCAACTGTGCTGCAGGGCAGTATGACCCAGAATGAGGTTAGAGTGAGGATACATTCTACCAGAGGACTGGTGTCTTTACCAGAGAACCATACAACCAACACTGTAAACATGTCAGTTTCTTTCACATTCCACTGAGAAAGAACAGCTCCATTGGGATGTTAATCTCCATCAGAAGGCCATCCGTGACCGTTCAGTTCCATCCATTAGTTAGCTTACTTAGCCAAAGGTTTAAGACATTTTAGCATCAATGTACAGTTAACATAAAATTAAGTGGATCAAGGTAGGAAGTGAAGAAAAACTAGTGTGTTAAGAAATCTGCAACTTATACTTAGCTGGTAGGAGAACTTAGTCAAAGTGGAAGTGTGGTGAAAGTTGGAAAAGCAGATAGGGTCAATGGACAGAGGGAAGGTTGAGAGGCCTGTAGGGACAGACAGGGAAAAGCAGAGCACTCAGTGTTAACTTCTGCACCACACCTCCAGTGAACTTCAACCTGCCCATGTTCCATTCCTAGGGCTGCACAGGTTAGCACGTTGCAGGGGAGAAGTTAGCCAAGCAGGAGTGAGGGATGAGGAGAGGCGACAAAGGGTATAAAACCCCGAAGGAAGGTGGTATTAAGAGTGAAAGCAGTGATATATAACCAACACAAAAGGGAACGATAGATTCAGTACCTACATGTAGAAAAAGTGTAGAGTGAGTCAAACTTAATCTGTGGACCATATGTCATGCACAATCTTATGTGAACAGATTGATCTAAAGCCTTCATATTGCAGACAGATTTTTAGCCACGCTACTCACTTTGGTGGATTTAAGTTTCTTCTCACACTGCAGTCTTTCATTCTCCATATCGGTCACCCTGAACCGCAGATCATTGACTTCCTGGTACAACCCCTGGGGAGGTAAAAGACTACATTACCCACACGCCCAAGGGGGTCAGCTGAGAGTTTTGGAGCAAATGTTGGGGATGTTTTTGTGGAGTGAAAAATCCCCAATGAGGCACCAAAGATTATTTAGAGAGCGAGACAGAAGCCCACGCCAACACGGAGACAGATTCTTGATTTGGAAGGAAGCGTCATGGTCAATTACCATTACAACTGCTTTTATGTGATGGATAATACATACTCCTGTACCTTGGAGCAATTACTGTATAGATGGAGCACTCAGGAAATATGCATCGTCATTAAACAAGAATGTGCTACATGATTCAAAACGCATACATTTAGACAAGAGTAAAAACCGCAGAGCACCGTGGGTAGGAAAGAAGAAATGGATCAGACTCAGGGGTGTGTGATTTACAGCCGAACAAAGCCCAACATTAAACATATATGGAAGACATTGCTTTTCCACACACCGCTCCCTAAAGGTTATAGTAGTGTCGGGAAACCCACACTCAGGATCCAATATCCTGATTCCTCCAGCCCAGGCCTGCTCAGTGCTCGTGGATTAGGTGTATGGAATCCCTGACTGTCAGACTCCCAGCTTCTCTGGAGGGGAGATTCATTATTTTATGAGAGGAAACAGCTGCTGGAGCAAGGGGGTGTTTTGGCCAAGATTCATATAAACTCACATCCTACTATTATAAGACGTCTGCCTGCCGTTGAACGAAACTCCAAATATCTACCAAAGACATGATATCTCTGTGAGGGTGAGTCTATTCCCATGATGCATCCGTGTACCTCACTATCCCTGCGATCTCTCGCCACAGTGGTCAGCTTCAGTTTCAGACTGGACACCTCGGTCATCAGCTCCAGCTTCTGGGTCTCCAGGGTGGACCTGGTCAAGAACTCCTGCACAGGACACACAGTCACAGATTCAGTCACAGACCAGTAGGAGCGAAGTGTATTAATCAGTGTTCATTCAGAAAGATCATTTATATTATTATTATTATTATTATTATTATATTATATTATTATTATTATATTATTATTATATATTATATATTATTATTATCATTTGGATCAAAAGGCTGACCAATACCTTGAGCCCACGGTTATGTCTCATAATAAGACAGAACATCCTGCTAGTAACCATAATACACTGCAACCCTGCTGGGGCCTCACCTGCTGCAGCGTTTCTTCAGTAGCGTCGAGTTTCTCTCTGTGCTCCTCCAGACACATGTCCAGATCCCTGATCTTCTCCCCCTGCACCTCCACCTGGTCTGAGAGAACACTCACCTGGGGACAGTCGTCACTCAATAATATGCCAACTGTGTGTTGTTTTCAGGGTAGGGGTTAGTGATCTAAGAGAATGCTCGGTGATGCAGGCCTTTCACTCACACCATGAATAGGTAAAAACTACTGAATTCAACAGCTACCTATCAAATACACTTTAAACAGAGCACCCTTGCTAATGTACGGTTTGCATGTACAATGTATTTGCTAATGTACACATTTTCTCAATATGGGGCAGTAGTTCCTATTTGTTAAAGCTGGTCTCTGCTTGTTCATGGCCTCGTGACACACACCTGGAGGACGAGACACTCCTTATCGCTCTCCACCCGTGACAGTCGATCCTGGTAGATCATGGCGGAGCCATTTCCGTTGGTCTGAAATCACAAACAACCAAAGCCATCGGACGGCTGATCGCCAAGGGCATAGAGAGGCCATAAATATGGTCAGGAATAACACTTTGCCCTATCACCATACCAGGAAAGACTCCTGACCCTAGGAATAGAGCAGCCTCCAGTCATATGGAAGAGGTACCGCTCCATCTCAAAGGCCAGCATTCAGGTGTCATAGCATCCCTACATTGAAAAACATCACATGATTTGGGGGGACGGGGGACGCACACGCGAAATGCCTGCTATTTAAGAGCCACGTGAAGGTCGATAGGGTTCTCACATGCAAGTGCTTTGTGTGTGACTAAAGTGGAAATTGAATCAAACTAAACTCCTCTTCTCATATTTCACACAGAGAAAGAAAGGGCTTGAGGGGGAGGAAAACTGTGCCCCACTGCGAGTCACCTCCAGTGAAGAGGATGCAAACCATTTAAGACACCGCTCCAGAGACACTTCGTCACTCACAAAGCATGTCATCACAAAATAGCCATACAATCAAAGTAATCATGATATAAATAACAGGTAAGAAGACAAAACAAACCACTGCCCATGCAATCACATAAAAGGAATCTAGTCTAAATAAAAGTACTTTGATCTTCATGTGTGGAATACTCATCAGCAATACATTTTCCATGATTACACTCAACTTCTGAATATCTCAGGCATTAAAGAGATTCTCCGGTGCTTCTGTTTCCCTTTCAGCCAATAGTTCTGAAAGTAGCGCTCACGAGCCAAAAGTTTATGTACCACATCATTGCTCTCTCTCTGCTGTGTGTGTGTGTCTAACTAGCTGCCACTCAAATGGCAAGGGGTTGAAGCTAATTGTCTAGAACTGGAATTGCTAGGAGACTGGCTCATGACGGGGAAAATGATGGGAATATAGAGCAGCACTCCTTCCCGAAAAAAAAGTTGCTTTCAAGACAGGGATTTCATGTCCGATTGAGCTAAGACAGTAATTCTACATTTAACAGGTTTAACAAATACTTAGTTCCAGAGCATGTCTTTAACAATAGTAAAAATACTGACGAACATTAACAGTGTTTGCATTTGCAACCATAAGACAACTGAGGGAGTTACCTACCAATTGACCCTGCTGCAGCCACTCCACTAGGCCGTCGGCGGTGGTGTCAGGGACCTGGCAGCGGAGGCCCTCCCTCTCATCCTGGTCCATCAGCTCCAGCGCCGCCCGCAGGTCCTCCAGCAGGTGCAGCGCCCGCAGGCTTCCCAGGAAGGGAGAGGTGGGCGACTGGCAGTCAAACAGCCCATTGGAGTAGCCCATGGCCTTGGAGCCTGTTGGGGCCAAGGTTAGAAGAGGAGTGGTTAGGAACAAATAAGGAAGTTAGAAGCATAGATATACAGTACCAGTCCAAAGTTTGGACACACCTCCTCATTCAAGGGGTTTTCTTTATATTGTAGAATAATAATGAAGACATCAAAACTATGAAATGACACATATGGAATCATGTAGTAACCATGAAATTCTTCAAATAGCCACTCCTTGCCTTGACAGCTTTGCACACTTTTGACATTCTCTCAACCAGCTTCATGAGGTAGTCACCTGTAATGCATTTCAATTAACAGGTGTGCCTTGTTACAAGTTAAAGAAATTCCACAAATTCCTTCCAAATGCATTTGAGCCAATTAGTTGTGTTGTGAAAAGGTAAGGGTCGTATACAGAAGATGGCCCTATTTGGCAAAAGACCAAGTCCATATTATGGCAAGAACAGTTCAAATAAGCAAAGAGAAAATGACAGTCCATCATTACTTAAAGACATGAAAAAAAAGTTTAAAAAAAAAAAAGTCTAAAGTTTCTTAGAGGATAAGTTCATTAGAGTTACCAGCCTCAGAAATTGCAGCCCAAATAAATGCTTCAGAGTTCAAGTAACAGACACATCTCAACATCAACTGTTCAGAGGAGACAGTGTGAATCAGGTCTTCATGGTCGAATTGCTGCAAAGAAACCATTACTAAAGGACACCAATAAAAAGAGAAATGTTTGGGCCAATAAACACGAGCAATGGTCCTTATACCGGTGGAAATCTGATGGTCCGATGAGTCAAAATTTGAGATTCTTGGATCCAAACGCTGCGTCTTTGTGAGACCAGACTGGGTTAATGGATGATCTCTGCATGTGTGGTTCCCACCATGAAGCATGGAGGTGGTGGTATGATGGTGCTTTGCTGGTGACACCATCTGTGATTTATTTAGAATTCAAGGCACACTTAACCAGCATGGCTCCCACAGCATTCTGCAGCGATACGCCATCCCATCTGTTTTGCACTTAGTGGGACTATCATTTGTTTTTCAAGAGGATAATGACCCATCACACTTCCAGGATGTGGAAGGGCTATTTGACCAAGGAGAGTGATGGGGTGCTGCATCAAATGAGCTGGCCTCAACAATCACCAGACCTCAATCCAATTGAGATTGTTTGGGATGAGTTGGACCGGAAAGTGAAGGAAAAGCAGCCAACAAGTGCTCAGCATATGTGGGAACACCTTCAAGACTGTTGGAAAAGCATTCCAGATGAAGCTGGTTGTGAGAATGCCAAGAGTGTGCAAAGCTGTCATCAAGGCAAAGGGTGGCTACTTTGAAGAATCTAAAATATAACATGATTTGTTTAACACTTTTTTGGTTACTGATTCTATAGGTGTTATTTCATAGTTTTGATCTCTTCACTATTATTCTACAATGTGGAAAATAGTAAAAATAAAGAAAAACCCTTGAATGAGTAGGTGTCCACACTTTTGACTGGTACATCTATAGTTTTAGCCCTGTGGTTAGACGTTTGAGCCTCTCCCATCCTCTCCTAATTCCATTCAACGAGGAGGATGAAAGGCAGTATCACCAGGTGAGATGTCATTGACCCATGTGATGCGCTACAGATGTGGATTTCTGAATGTGTCCTGAAAGTCACATACCACACATTTTAAAAGCAAAGAAAAACAGATTATATATCGATTCCAAACAAATGTTGGGTGCAAGAGGCCTGAGCGGAAGCTTATTTGTTGGACTTGGAAAAGCCATGTTTCCAGCATGTACTATAATCTGCTCGACAGCATCTGTCAACCGGCTCCAAAAGGTCAACCTTCACAGAAATGTAGAAGAGAAACATAAATATTGGGATAAATAAATAAACAAGTCTTCCCTAAAAGGCAGCCAGGGAGAGTGTGAACGCTGTGGTTTCTGTGGTAACAGGGGCTAGAGGATGTCACGTGATCAGCCATCCCTCTTGGAAAGGTCAATTCTATAAATTACACAAGTCAGTGGAAAAGCCTGGGCTCATAAAGCTGTCTGCTCTGCTCATCTACCATACCAAAAATTATAGTTCCAAAACCTCCCTCTGGTGTCTGACTTGTACCATTTTATTTATTGCTTTAGTGCAATTGTCACTCAGAACGTGGTATGTTCACAACTCTTAGTTCAACACTCAAAACAGAAATCAAAAAGGCAGTTTCAAAACAAAGCACATTTGCAATTGACTAAGTACAAAACACAAGATCATAGACACTTGTGTTTCATCTAAAAATACATGTGTCATATTGTAATTCATGTTTGTTTTTATTTAACTAGGCACGTCAGTTAAGAACAAATTCTTATTTACAACGACGGCCTACATCAGCCGAACGACGCTGGGACAATTGTGCGCCGCCCTACAAGGACTCCCAAATCACAGCCGGTTGTGATACAGCCTGGATTCAAACCAGGGTGTCTGTAGTGATGCCTCATGCAGTGCCTTAAACCACTGCGCCACTCGGGAACCCATGTTAATATAAAGCTATTTCACAATGCAATGTTCACATTACTTTTGATATGATTCTCTATTTGCTTAAAATACATGTTATAACTTAATCTGACTGTCCTTAATTGATGACAACTTAAAGTTTGGTAAAGCAATAGATTTCATGGTTTGTCAACTACAGAATGTATGTAACAAATTAAAGTTTATTGGTTGCGTACACGGATTAGCAGGTGTTACAGCAGGTGCAGTGAAATGCTTGTATTTCTAGCTCCTACAGTGCAGTAATACAATACCAATATGCAAATATTTCAGAAACTCCAAAACAAGAAACACATCCCTTATACAGTAAACCTGTATCCAAAATGTATTTGCTGGGGCCACACCACTCTACAAAAATTGCATTGGCCAATACAGTACTGTAACACCGTAGTATTCCATGTACATAGCAGACACTTTTATCAGATGTGACTACAGTCCACATATTTGGTATGTGACCCAAGCAGGAATCGAAACCCACAACTCGTGTTGCTAGTGACATGTTCTTATGTACTGAGCCACATACATGACCACTACAATAAATACAGAACTGTAAAATACAATACAGATGGAAGACATAGGACTTACATCCCCATGGGCGTGCCACCCTCCCTTCAGGCCATGGATGAGGCACGCAATGCCTGTACATCATACTAGCAGTAGGCCTTGAAGAATAATTGGTTTCCATCACTGCTGAAACAATGGAACGTCTTGCTTTCTCATATTGGAGGACTGCACTGGGAAACATCCCAGACCAGTACCACAGCCACATCCTAAGAGCAGCAGCATGGGAACCCTAGTCCTGAGGATTGATATCAGGGGCTTATTTAAGAGGCATTTATGTACATATTTGACGGGGATCAGTCTCACAGTTCAGAATGTGAGTGAGTTTTGCACGTTACCTGCTATGATCCCATCCATTTGCTCCAAGGCGGCTGCCAACATCTCGCTGGCATCGGACATCATCTTCACCCCCCCCCCACCCCACTGTGAATCTGAAAGAAAACAGAAGTGTCAAGAAAGACCAATGTCGCCTCAACAGCCATTGCCCAGAAGACTACAGCCATTGCTCAGGAGACTACAGAGTACAGTACAAGTTAGACGATGTGCGTGTAAAAACAGTCTGAAAATGTATGGCATTTCAAAGGCTTTTAAAACTTGAGCAGTAAATTACATTCACCCCCTGTGAAGTCTACACATTACACACAGACAGAACTAAAGTGGACAGAGACCACCCAAGAGTCAGGACACCCTACATTACAACACTAGCAGATTTGACAACTTTAGTGGTAATTACAGTAATATCTGAAGAAAGGCGTTTCTATGCACCTTAATTTGTAAGCCACTTCCTGGTAGTAATGATCATGTTCTAGCCTACAGTTAGTTGTAGAAGGAAACTGCAAATAAGATGTAGGTTTTTCTCCCTCCATGTGAATGGGACATTAGTGAATTCCCATGTCTTGTGTGATCAAGTGTAATTACAATGCATGGCAGAGGAACTGTGGAAAATGATTGTCTCCATCTGTTTGATAAGCTCGCTAAACAGGAAATTGAAGCACAATTGTCTGGTATTTTTGTGTTTGGGGTCATTATGGTGTCCCTGGTACATTTGAATGAATATGAAATAATATTCCCCATTAAACAGTTTTTTTTATTTTTAAATACATCAAATTGAAAAGGTTTCTAAAGAATATATTATCCATCATGAATATTCATGGTTGTATGATGACATTAACTGTTGTATTTCTCCCCCGATGCACTGGCTGAATAAAATGTGTCCTAGCCTCCTACCTCAGAGTCAACAGCTTTACTCCTACCATACATACATTCTCCTATACTGTAAATCTAGTGGCCTGAAGTTGTTGGGCACTTTTGTGCCTCACAACTTCCCCATTGATGACCGCATTTAGGACAGACCTCAGCAATTAACTTTAATAATGGGGTCAAGACTCAAGCCTATGACTGGGTGTTTACTTGGAAATAGTTTGGGGCCTATTGGGTGTTTCCATGGAGCAGGTGTGGGGCAACTGGGCCACCTAATGAAAAGAGAGGATAAGGTGATTGTAAACTGCCAGGCTGTTACCCAACATTGGCATATGGAGATTTCCAATGTAGGCCAATGTTCTTAGTTGATATTGACTGTCTAGGTAAAAACAGTTGATCAGTGCCACTGGAATCAAAACCAGAAAGGAATCTAGGACCATGGCATTGCGAGTGAAGTGAACTGTAAGTAACCACAACATGAGAGTCAAAAACAAAGAGGAGTTCTCAAAAATGGTCCCATTCTACCAGGGATCTCTCCCCACAGCGTGTTGGCTTGACTGGAAATCCAAGCTTCCATAACAAAACATCACTCCCAGCCTCCTGACCTCAGGATGTCACATGCAGCTCATTCACTTAAATGGACCAGATAACTTCACTTTCATGGTAGGCCTAACGTTATATTACATATTGAATTCACAAAAATAAATGTACAATCTGAATGAGAAATGTAAAATAGCCTGAGAGGATATGAAATCATCACGACGCAAAGTCAATTGAATTAGAGGGTAATGAGAGTGCTCTCCTTGTCCAGGGCAGAAGGGCAGCATAACTCAGGGTTGGAGGGGGGGGCCTCTTATAGCCTCATTGATCTTTATTAGAGGCAGGGAGAGGGAGCCTGCACATTCAACACTGAGGGCATTGTGTCCGGTCACTCACTTCCATCATGGGCCCTTTAGGCTACATGGGTAATACTCCCTCCAAAATAGGCTCACATTCACCTTGCTATACAGCTGCACTACTCAATAAACAATGATTCATTGTGCCAGCGATGGAAGTGCAACTGAAAAGGGAGTTGCGCAAACAGAAACATGTTCCAGTAGAAAACAATTCCCATTTTATAAAGATGCCCACATAATTGTCTTGGATGGTTCACAACCTTCAAAAAGCAGAATCAATGTTCACTGTACATTCCAACTGAAATAATCTGAACGACGTTATCGTCAAGATTAATTATTTGCCGACTGTTTCGGCTGAAATGTACTGCACCAAACATCTTAGATGTAAAATTACGCAACTAAGATTTCTTCGGGAAAAACTTCAAAACTAATGACAGATTTCTTGAGTTATCTTACATTAATTCTGATTATTTTGGAGGAAGTGTATACTGGCTACAGCATCTCAAAACGGACACTATTGCCGCTCTTTCTTATAAGAGAGTATGCGAGCACACTCGGTTAGCAGAGTATGGCTAGGCGCCAGCCAAACTGAAACATGGTGACGCCTTTAGTACCATTGCTTTTTCCTCCCAAGGCATTTCCTTCTGACGGAGGGCCATCTCACACCCCAAGAGGGAAACCCAAAACGTGGATGTGTTTCTAACTGAAACAGCAGTTTAAGAATCCAAACATGAACGTTCCCTCTCTGGGATAGTAAAATGAAACTAACAAGGAGCATAAAGAAAGGGTAGAGGTAAGGCACTAAAGCAGGCAAACTTAAGTTACTGTGACATAATTCAGGTGGTCGAATACTTCGAGACACAGAAGTTTGTACAAAAGTTTCTACCAAAGATTAAAGATCAGTAAATTTGCCAAGATATCATATAACTTCTTTAACTTTCATCCTCTTTTACCCCTTCTGCTTCTCTCTCACAGCTTGAGGTCACAGTAAATTAAATGGTACATTCTGGATCAGAACATGAGTATTATTCCAGTCTCACATGACTGATAGTTAATAGGGGGTGACCATAACAGTTAACATGTGAGATAAATACATTAAATGGGCAACTGCACTTCTGGATTTGGCCTCGTTTTGAATATTATTTTATAAGCAAAGAGTTTGCGGCCATGACTGAAGCCAAACCAGAGTTGTCTTGTGGGTGTGTTATATTCACATATCGTACCCTGGCAGGTAATGTTTGTCCCTTAGTCACTGTAGCAACAACATAGTGATTCTGACTATTTTAACCAAGTGGCTAAGATAAATCAAGAAATCTGTCATTAAGATGTTTGTGCACCTTAGCAATTTGAAATCTAGCTAAGGTGTTTGGTGCAGTGTTTCTAAAGTAAAAAAGTTGCATTAAAAACTAATCAGTGCATTGCATACAGTGTATCAAGTGAGGAACGTCTGGCTGTGTCCTCAGGACTGATTTCTTAGAACAGGTCTACAACGTCCTCATCTGCAAGCTGTCAAACTATCCTACATAAATGTCCATCGAAACGGACCCATGAGCACCAACATCTGAAGTTCATAGGTGCATATCAAATTCTGTGTCAAATGAAAGCGAAGAGTCTATATTTTTGTGAAATGAAGGCATAAACATTTTCCATCTTAAATTTGGCAAAAGTAAAGTATTTGATTTCTGGATTAACAGATGGAAACATGGTCTTAGAAAACATCTACCAGAAAAAGTCTTTAAAAGTATCAGAAATACATCAAAACACAATAATGTTGACGTAAAGTCCCCTACCAAGTAATATCAACACATATTTAGTTTTGGATACATTTTTTACCTCCACGTCTAAGAAATATTGTGCCTTGCAATTCCTTTAAAAAAAAAATAATCTTAGATATATTCAAATCTCTCCCCCTCATGAGGGAGGATAACGAGTTCACAGAAGTAACAAGTAAATGTTAGACCTTCCAATTAGTTAATTAAAATTGATATCAGTAAAATCATTAAGTGATTAAAACTCGTAATTCCGTAACCAAATTGTTATCGCAATTACCCAAAACAATCTAAGGAATTATTGCAACTGAATTGGCTACAATGAGAAATTATAAGTCACAAACCACAGTTGGGTGACCTGCTACTGTCCTCCTATTGGCATACTGTTATGTTCAGCTCATAACCGTTTTGTCTTTCTGTTGACTGGTGGTCAAACCAAGAGAGTTAAAACAGTCAGTCTGGATAATCTTTCAGTCTCCGTCAAACCCTAACCAGGACGACACTGAGCCAATTGTGCGCCGCCCTATGACACCTACCTACGAGCTCCCACTCCTTCCATTTACTTTAACCAGGCATCCTCACCCACTGAGCACCGACCGTCGAAAAATAGTTGATATTCGGTCAGTCCACCCTGGCCTTGATGTTAACGTCCACAGATGGACCAGACCAAATCTGAACCCATCAGACATTTGTTTCACAAGCATATTTTTTGTCCATTAAAATAGCATCCAATTGATCAGAAATACAGTGTAGACATTGATAATGTTGTAATTACTATTGTAGCAGGAAACGGCAGATTTTTTATGGAATATGTACATTGGCGTACAGGGGCCCATTATCAGCAACCATCACTCCTGTGTTCAAATGGCACATTGTGTTAGCTAATCCAAGTTTATCATTTAAAAAACGAATTGATCAATAGAAAACCCTTTTGCAATGAGTCAGACGCGAGGGATATACTATGGACACCCGACCAGGCCCAGATCCCCGTGATTCGCTGGAAAAGGAAATATAGGTTTCGCGGAAAGAGATAAGTATGCCATGTGAGGATCAGGCGAAAAGTGGATACACTCCCCTTGCCTTCCATTCTGCTCGCTAACATTCAATCGCTGGAAAATAAATGGAACAAACTAAAAGCACATATATTCTACCAATGGGACATTAAAAACAAATACCTTATGTTTCACCAAGTTGTGGCTGAACGACGACATTAAGTACATACACCTGGCAAGTTATAGACTATCGACAGGACAGAACAGCAGCCTCTGGTAAGACACCGGGCGGGGGCCTATGCATATTTGTAAGCAATAGCTGGTGCACGATATGTAAGGGTTTTGCTCGCCAAAGATAGAGTATCTCATATAAGCTGTAGACCACATTATCTACCTAGAGAGTTGTCATCTGCAATTTTTCATTAGGGTTTACATACCGCCACAGCCCGAGGCTGGCACTAAAACTGCACTCAATTAGCTGTATTCCGCCATAAGCAAACAGGAAAACGCTCATCCAGAGACGACGCTCCTAGTGGCAGGGGACTTTAATGCAGGGAAACTTACCTCATTTCTATCAGCATGTTAAATGTGCAACCAGAGGGGGGGGGGATTATTCTAGACCACCTTTTCTCCACACACTGAGACATGTACAAAACTCTCCCTCACCCTCCATTTGGCAAATCTGACTATAACTCTATCCTCCTGATTCCTGCTTACAAGCAAAAATGAAAGCAGGAAGAACCAGTGACTCGGACTATAAAAAAGTGGTCAGATGAAGCAGATGCTAAACTACGGGACTTGTTTGCTAGCACAGACTGGAACATGTTCCGGGACTCTTCTGATGGCATTGAAGAGTACACTACATCAGTCACTGGCTTTATCAATAAGCGCATCGAGGACATCGTCCCTATAGTGACTGTACATACATACCCAACCAGAAACCATGGATTACAAGCAACATTCCCACTGAGCTAAAGGGTAGAGTAGCCGCTTTCAAGAACCCGGAAGCTTACAAGAAGTCCTGCTATGCCCTCCGACGAACCATCAAACAGGAAAAGTGTCAATACAGGACTGAGATCGAATCATACTACACCGGCTCCGACGCTCGTCGGATGTGGCAGGGTTTGCAAACTATTAGACTACAAAGGGAAGCACAGCCGAGAGCCGCCCAGTGACACAAACCTACCAGTTGAGCAAAATAAGTTACATGCTCGCTTCGAGGCAAGCAACACTGAAACATGCATTAGGGCATCAGCTGTTCCGGACAACTGTGTAATCATTCTCTTCACAGCTGATGTGAGTAAGATCTTTAAACAGATCAACATTCACAAGGCTGCTGGGCCAGATGGATTAACAGGACTCAGAGCATGCGCTGACCAACTGGCAAGTGTCTTCACTGACATTTTCAACCTCTCCCTGTCTGAGTCTGTAATACCAACATGTTTCAAGCAGACCACCATAGTCCCTGTGCCAAAGAAGACTAAGGTAACCTGCCTAAATGACTACCAACCAGTAGCACTCACGGCTGTAGCCATGAAATGCTTTGAAAGGCTGGTCATGGCTCACATCAACACCATCATCCCAGAAACCCTAGACCCACTCCAATTTGCATACCGCGCCAACAGATCCACAGATGATGCAATCTATTGCACTCCACACTTCCCTTTCCCACCTCGACAAAAGGAACACCTATGTGAGAATGCTATTCATTGACTACAGCTCAGCATTCAACACCAGTGCCCTCAAAGCTCATCAATAAGCTAAGGACCCTGGGACTAAACACCTCCCTCTGCAACTGGATCCTGGACTTCCTAACGGGCCGCCACCAGGTGGTAAGGGCAGGTAACAACACATCCACCACGCTGACCCTGTATGGCCCAGTACATCACCAGGGCCAAGCTTCCTGCCATCCAGGACCTCTATACCAGGCAGTGTCAGAGGACTCCAGCCACCCTGGTCATGGAATGTTCTCGGCTACTGCACGGCAAGCGATACCGGAGTACAAAGTCCAGGTCCAAGAGGCTTCTAAACAGCTTCTACCCCCAAGCCATAAGACTCCTGAACAGCTAATCAAATGGTTCCCCAGACTATTTGCATCTGCACAGTTCCTCCACTAAATTCATTTTTGTACATTTTTCTGTAGAAGTTGTTAAAACTAGTCCTTGTGCATAGAGTTGTATGGTTTGTTAAATTTGGAAATCAATGGTTTTCGTTTGTTTATTTAATTTAAAATGTATGTCAAAGCTTGATTCTGTTACCATGGAATCGCCCTAAAGCACAAGCTTTATCAGTGCCCAAAATCACTCGCTAGCTAAGTTTCAACTCTGTGTTTGTCAATGACGCTATGTAACAGGTAGTAGCTAGCAGGTACAGTGAGCCACATTCAGCTTATTAAGTCACTGGTGAGATGTGCAGTGCCGTTTATTTTTTTTACACCTTTCTCAACATCTATCACCAGAATGTGAGTGTCTGGCAGTGTTTCATAGGGAATCATGTTACAAAACAGATCGCACGGCGATACAAGATGCTCGCCAATTGGTTTTGGAATATTGATAATATAATATATCAAGAGTGCTCTGTTAGTTTCAATTCTGCCCCCAAAAAGTGGCAGACTCAAATGATTGACACCAAACACATCAGCAAGTGGCCACTCCATAAAGGGCCTAGGGCCAAAAGTTATTTCAACATAATGTGTGGTCTTATGTAAACCAGTCTGAGGCATTGTGTAATGGGCATGTCTGTCTCACTGTCTGGAGATTCTGGTTGCTATGATTGGATAGAGCGTGGGCAGCTGATGGAGCGCAATCAGTACAGCTGCTTCTCTAGTGTTAGTGGGCACGATGATTGCAATCCATACCCAAAATCCTAGTAAGTCGTGAAAAACTAACGTACAAAGTCTCGTACAAAACTGAGTTGACTTACTGAACAAAATTATCCTGTAGTCAATTTCAACACTAGAATTGATGTTCCTGACTCATACCGATGCCACAAAGGCTGTTTAAAACCAGATAAGTTGGTTCTAAAAGGGGCAGTTTACATTTAATAGCTGAGAACATGGCCTTTATCTAATATTAAAATCTGGACCTAATTGAAATCAACTGAAGCAAACCTTTTGAAAGTAGAGTGCAATGGACAAAATGGAAAAACAAGTACAATTGTAATGCGTGTCTTTACTAAAATGGGTAGTGGGAATTAACACCACATAGCCCATCTTCTCACAATGACTCACTGAACCAGTAAAGTACCACTCTATGGTGAAGAAGAAAGAGTTTTCCATTGCTGTTATAACAATCAGTGGCTGGCAGATTCACCCAAACAAGTTTTAAAACCACAATCTATTCAGCCTTGTAAAGTACTGTCTGCCAGTAATGGCAACTCGTCGGCTCTAGGCTACACAGGCAGTTCTACTGTGGGTAAGGCATTGAAACTGTTTTATTCCAGAGCAGTTCAGTGCTCAGTATGTGTCAGTTCAGTAACCAACACCAGCATCTCTGTGACCTGTATGACCAGCACTCTGTAACTCCCTCCCCTGGATTCCTTCAAACCTCCTCCAGATTGATTCTCTCTCTCAAAAGTTTGGACACACCTACTCATTCAAGGTTTAAATGTACATTGTAGAATAATAGTGGAGCTATCAAAACTATGAAGGAAAAAAAAAGTTATGCAAATCAATATATATTTTATATTTGAGATTCTTCGAAGTAGCCACCCTTTTCTTTGATTACACCTTTGTACACTCCTGGCATTCTATCAACCAGTTTCACATTGAATGCTTTTCAAAAGTCTTGAAGGAGTTCCCACATATGCTGAGCACTTGTTGCCTGCTTTTCCTTCACACTGCGGTTCAACTCATCCCAAACCATCTCAATTGAGATGTATTGCTTTTTGTTTGGTATACATTTTAAAGTGAAACATTTGACTGTCAGCGTAATTCTGTTACTATGGAGTTTCCCCTAATATAATCTCACTTACTCACAGATAACAACCAATCCACTACACTGGGTATTGTGTGTAAACTCCTCTGAACAACCAGCGGGTCGCTTCCTTTTCAAAGCATCAAAGCTTTCCAAGTCCTCAGACAAAACTAAGGCCTACCACTAGAAATTAAGACATTTCAATCTCTTAGGGGAAAAGGTTCTCTACATGAATGTTTTCCTAGTAAGGCCTCATTATTGAATGTGTGCATTGTAAGTGAAGGCTAACCCATTTGTCTCAGGTTTGCCTTTGAAATCATTGGGTAGCTGTTATTTTGGTTTATTTACATAGTTTGACAACCAGTAGAGATATGGAGGGGGGGGACTGATTCGAAAAGAAAAACACACTGCCTGGCCCATTGACGAGCCTCACACACACTCGAGCACTCGTACACACACACATTCTAATAGCTACGTAGCTATAGAGTTCCAGCTGTGCTTCAGAACTAAACTGGCGTATCCAATTGTCTCCCCTTCAGCTGGTGAGCTGTTGTTTAACAGGGGGCTCAGTGTAGGGTAGAGAATTGAAATACCCCATATAGCACAATGATTCCGTCATACAAATTATGAATGTCTTAACAGTAGTACACCATGTTGGTTTGGTCATACAGCACCTAAAAACACAACATCAGGTGCTTTCAGTCTTCAGTGCCAGGAAGTAACAAAAACATACAACTACATGAGGTCAGGTTGCAGTAGTAATAGTAGGCTGGGACTTCACCCCTGTGGTCGTGGTGGCCGTAGACATGGCACACAAACAGCTCTTTGTCCTGCACAGAGTCACATGGAAAGCAAGGGATAGAGAACACAAGGTATGGACGTTTTACACATGTCCGAACTAAATTACAGACAAAAACACACTTGGGGGGAAACTAGGCAAGGTCACAGGCAGGGCAGAGTACAGGGAGAAAATGCTGTGTTGGACATCTTAGTACATGTCTGACTGGCCTTATTGTTCCCTTAGTTGTGGTGACTTGTAGCCCTCAAAGACCCCTTCCAAACAGACTGGTGTTATTATTCAACACACTGCAATAAAAACACACCCCATCACAACTAATATCCACGCTGAAACTGAATGTCAGTTTAATTATGGATTTCCTATGTATGTCCTGGGGCTAGTCATCATTAGCTGTAGTTATGATGCGCAGATGTTTGACTATCTGCCACTGTAGACTGAATATGGATTTTGAAGCAGGCGCTGAAAGCTTGGCATGGCTGAACACAAATAATACAGAGACTATCATCTCTGAAGTTAGGCTAGGCTATAAAGTGAACAAGGCTGCTGCCCAAAGCATCCCTGCACTCAGGATGACCTTTGCCTTGTCCTGTTAGGAAGTCCTTCCTGTCACATGCTTGAGAAAGGTCTTACTTTCAGTCACACTGCCATTTTCCCAGCTTCTACTCAGGGCTCTACGCTGACCTTTTTACAAGGAGCAAGTGTTCAACTAAGTTGAAAAATGTAGGAGCACAATTAAAATATTTGAGGTTTTAAATCTTGAATACTTAATTCAAAAAAAAAAAGCCAAAGATCTTGTTTAGTGGTTTAGTGGGAACAGAAAGCACATTATTCCCATCAGGAATTCCTTAGGCTACTGTAAATGCAAATATGTGTATAAGAATTCAACAACAAATGCAATGAACGAAACAAAGTCTTCACATTAAAATGTCAAGTACATGGATCAGGTCTACCCCAGCAATGGCCCAAACAGTTTCTCAGCATTCCGTGTTTGACCAAGAGTTGTGCCTAGGAGCTGTCCCACCACTCAGAATACGCCACCGCAGGAGTCGTCCTCCAGAAGTACGGATGGGATGTCAACCTTTTTGGGAAAGTAGGTCTGAATAGTGGAGAACGGCCTCAGGACAAAATCTGGTAGAATGGGTGCAGCTGAAGTTTTTTTTAAAGCTAGATATCTATTCATTTACAATAGCTAGGATAGCTGGGTCTGTCAAATAACTCAGTTGAACACTGGATGAAGGAGCTGTAGGCTAAAATACTTTGCTCTCTGCTCTTCACAACAAACTAGGACCAACCCACACTATATCAATGAACTTCACCTCTGCCGGAACTGACTCAACTCTGCCGGAGGGTCAAACTGACAGGACACACTGCATGAGGACATTAAAAATGTCAACAAAACTATTCTGCACATAATACTGACATTTTCTTGAAAAAAACAATTTCTTCAAAAGGAGACACCCAGTTGATTGTTTCCTTGGTACTAGGTTGGAGGGCACAGTTGTCAACATAAAGCTGTCACTATAGTTTTTGGAAGTCTGGCCTTACGGCTGTACCTGACTTGGACAACAACTTTCAGCTGGACTTGTGGTTGTCTTGCAGCACTGATACAGATTTCAAACGATTATCCTTGCAGTCATTAGATACACTACATGTGACTGCATGCTATCCTTAGGACATGTCTTTTTTTTCTTCTTTACAAAAAAATATATATAATCAAAAATACAGTAATTGGTCTGAGCGCAGTAGACTGAACCAAGGTTTTTGTCTGAGAGTAAATCCTTTGTTATGCTTCCAGCCCCCCCCCCGAACCCCCGAACCCAAGACACAGAGAGATAGCCAAGAGCCAGGACACACAGGCAATATCTCGGGAGCGCTCTTTCCTCGACAACTTAAGACTACAGAGTGATACAAAAAAAAACTACGAGCCTGTAAATAAAAACACATAATGAATGAATTTGGCATGAGCTCTAGATAAAAAAAATATTCACCATTCCAACTGTTATGTTTTCGTTGTTGAATTAACTTGGTAGTGTCCATGTCTCCCACAATTGCGAGAATGAATCACCCCTCCCCCTTTATGAATAGCCCTACAGTTAATGAAATTACCTGAACTGAAGGTAACGTTGACCTACCAACCATACCATATATTGTGGTGGGAAAAGTACCCAATTGTCACACTTGAGTAAAAGTAAAGATACCTTAATAGAAAATGACAAGTGAATGTCACCCAGTAAAATCCCACTTGAGTAAAAGTCTAAAAGTATTGGGTTTAAAATATAACGTACGTATAATTGCTAAAATATACTTAAAAGTTCAAGTATAAATAATTTCAAATTCCTTATATTAAGTAAACCAGGCGGCACCATTTATTTTTTATTTACAGATAGCCAGAAGCACACTGACACTCAGACATCATTTACAAATGAAGCACGTGTTCAGTGAGTCTGCCACATCAGACGCTGTAGAGATGACCGGGAATGTTCTCTTGATAAATGTGTGAATTTGACCATTTTACTGTCCTGCTAAGCATTAAAAAAGTAACGAGTACTTTTGGGTGCCAGGGAAAACATATGGAGTAAAAAGTAACATTTTCTTTAGGAATGTGGTGAAGTAAAAAAAAGTAGTCAAAAATAGAAATAGTAAAGTACAGATACCCCACATAACTTAAGTGGCAACGCTACTTTCAAGTATTTTTACTTAAGTACTTTACACCACTGACCATTATGTAGAAGCTTCAGTTGCATGCAACACTTTTTAATATTAGTGATGTTATTGCTCATTGTTACACTGTAACCATAATCAAGAGTTGTGGTAAAGGTGAAAATGTATTCAATGTATCAAACTGTTGCCCATTCATTGTTTCCTGAGCGTGCCAACGTTTTCGCGGTCTCATCAACTGATTAAGGTACTGATAGCTGTGGACAGCAGTATCCGAACTCAATGATAAAATAACTTTCCAATAAAGTTGGTGTCAAATATTTTCAATTGTTTTTCAGTTTAATAGAAATACTACTGTTATTGGCCATAAATAACCCAATGCCGCAGACTAAATGTAAACCATACAATTGACGGTCAAAGTACAAAAAAAACTGGTCCGTGATGACTGAAATACAAAAAAAAAAAAACAAACACTTACCCAGTTCTAAAAGGAATAACTTCACAGACGTCGACTCCTTGACGGGCGACTTTAACGCTACTCCAAAAGTTCACTTTTCAGGGCTCTCGAGCCGTACGCAAACACCTACGGATAGAGCTGCATGGCGAATTCCCAACTTCCCACTGCGCATGCGCCAACCAAGGCCAATCACAGACCACTCTCTTGTGTTTGCTATTCAATCCAATTTCAACCCTGTGTAGGTAAAAAAAATACTTTTTGGTTTTAATACTATTGGTTTTCATTTTGGAGGGAATAAAATAACTAATAGAAAACTGACCATTATACATGAGACAAATAACATCTATACGTGGGTGTGAGTTATCTTATTCATGTGTTTACTTAATGAATATCAATCAGATTGAATACCATATCATACTGATATGAATATTATTTTGTTGCTCCACCAAGCTGTCTGATAACTGTTTGTTAACAGATTGTCTGTCAGGTTTTTACACAACAGCTGTACATTATGAGTGTTGCTCCTTGTCTCAATCTTTGAGAGACGATGGTGTAGGACATAATTTCATCCTTTTAGGTTCTGATGCTCTCTACGCAACGTAACTTAGCTTGGTGAGCATTCTGCTTTAGGCTGATTTGATGGACTGTCTAAGGGCACTTCAGTAATCAGTACAATGAGTTTAGAGTTGGGAAGTTATGGAAATTGGGTGCACTCTCAAAATAACAGTGGTCAACAGGCAAATTGACACAGGATTAAATCCTAGTTGTATCAAAGGAAAAGATGCACTGGGAAGATACTACTGGGCTCCTGAGTGGCGCAGCGGTCTAAGGCACTGCATTTCAGTGCTAGAGGTGCCACTACAGACCCTGGTTTGATCCCGGGCTGTATCACAACCGGCAGTGATCGGGAGACCCATAGGGCGGCGCACAATTGGCCCAGCGTCGTCCGAGTTAGGGGAGTGTTTGGCCGGGGTAGGCCGTCATTGTAAATAGAATTTGTTCTTAACTGACTTGCCTTGTTAAATAAAGGTTAATAATAATAAAATAAAAACGAATAAACCAACAGCCAGTTGAGCATACCTTTGCTTAGAGTACTAAACTCCGTGGTGAAGGAACTTTCTGATGACTCCTCCAACAGAGTGGAGCAGAGACCAGACTTTGTGGGATCTAGCTCTGACTACATCGATTTGCCCAAGGTCAATACTTCAAAACATTTCAATTGTGGAACACCTACAGTGTACCTACACTTGTCCTCTGCAGTTGCATGCCTTTCTTTGTTTGCTGAAATCTAAATACAACCACCGACTGTTTGCCCATTGCTGTTGCTCTAAGATGGCAACTACATTATGTGCCAATTGAATCTCAAAAAGGAAACAGTTGGTGGTTGTATTTTATTAACATTTATTGAAAAAGTATCGGTTTCAGCAAAGAAAGGCACGCGACTACAGAGGACAAACATAGGTACACAGTAGGCATTTCACAATTTACATTTTTTTAAGTATTGACCTTGGACATACTGATGTAGTCAAAGCTGGATTCCACAAGGCCTGGCCTCTGCTCTACTCAGTTGGTGGAGTAACCAGAAACTCCCTTCACCACGGAGTGGAGTATAGTCCACTAACCTTTGCTGGGCATGAAATCAATTCTGCCTGCACTCTTGGAGTAAAGCTAAATGTCTCTCTCTAGTGGTTTTAACAGTCACAGTGCATAATTGATACTGTCAATATATCCAACATAGCCAGCAGCACTGCAAAAACAACACATTCCTGAAACAATAAATTCCTTGTGGCTATCACCTTGGCAACTGGGTGGATCCAGCAATTAATTTCCTGTCAACTCTATTGTTTACTTACTACATACACATCCTCATGGGAGATTCCATTAAGTCTGGAAGAATGTGAACATATTTTTGTTTTTATCTCTTCCTGAAAATCACCACTTGAATGAACTTTCATTTTCCGGAGGAGGTTACAGTCACAGGTTAAAAAGATAACATATTTAATTATTATAACAAAAGTAGGTAATGCAATTAAATCAGCTGCTGATATTCACTGGTATTAGGCTTACATAAAATCAATTTTATTGGTCACATACACATATTTAGCAGTTGCTATTGCTGTGTATCGGAATGCTTGTCATTGTTGTTGTTTCAGATATGCATGGTCTTAATTCTCTGTTTGCATTCTTTTGCACAAACCAGTGGATGCTCTGGAACAGGTAAGTGTTTGTCCACGGTAGAGCCAAAGCATGCACATCCATCCAGTAGCTACCTGAGAATGGCTGATAATGGAGCTCTGATTGATAGAGGAGACAAAAAAACCAGCAGGTGGAGCTGGAGCAGTTCCTACAGCTTAGGGACAGACCTGTAAGGAAATTAGTCACCTGGTCTTGACTTAGATATGATGAATATGGTATAACTACCTACAGTAACAACAGGCAGGTGATAATGGGACACATATTACTGTACTTTACAGGACTACGTGGAATTACTGTAAGTATGTCCTTATTATCTCTGAGCATTAGATGTATCATATTTCGCTCCAGAATGTTATGAAGAGTGATCAGATGAATTGCAATTAATTGCAAAGTCCCTCTTTGCCATGCAAATGAACCGAATCCCCCAAAAACATTTCCACTGCATTTCAGCCCTGCCACAAAAGGACCAGCTGACATCATGTTAGTGATTTTCTCGTTAACACAGGTGTGAGTGTTGACGAGGACAAGGCTGGAGATCACTCTGTCATGCTGATTGAGTGTTAATAACAGACTGGAAGCTTCAAATGGAGCGTGGTAATTGGAATCATTGTTCTTCCTCTGTCAACCATGGTTACCTGCAAGGAAACACGTGCCGTCATCATTGCTTTGCACAAAAAAGGGCTTCACAGGCAAGGATATTGCTGTCAGTAAGATTGCACCTAAATCAAACATTTGTCGGATCAAGAACTTCAAGGAGAGTGGTTCAATTGTTGTGAAGAAGGCTTCAGGGCACCCAAGAAAGTCCAGCAAGTGCCAGGACCATCTCTTAAAGTTGATTCAGCTGGGGGATTGGGGCACCACCTGTACAGAGCTTGCTCAGGAATGGCAGCAGGCAGGTGTGAGTGCATCTGCACCCACAGTGAGGTGAAGACTTTTGGAGGATGGACTGGTGTCAAGAAGGGCAGCAAAGAATCCACTTCTCTCCAGGAAAAACATCAGGGACAGACTGATATTCTGCAAAAAGGTACAGGGATTGGACTGCTGAGAACTGGGGAAAAGTCATTTTCTCTGATGAATCCCCTTTCTGATTGTTTGGGGCATCCGGAAAAAAAGCTTGTCCGGAGAAGACAAGGTGAGCGCTACCATCAGTCCTGTGTCATGCCAACAGTAAAGCAATCCCATTCATGTGTGGGGTTGCTTCTCAGCCAAGGGAGTGGGCTCACTCACAATTTTGCCTAAGAACACAGCCATGAATAATGAATGGTACCAACACATCCTCCGAGAGCAACCTCTCCCAACCATCCAGGAACAGTTTGGTGATGAACAATGCCTTTTCCAGCATGATGGAGCACCTTGCCATAAGGAAACGGTGATAACTAAGTGGCTCGGAGAACAAAACATCTATATTTTTGGTCCGTGGCCAGGAAACTCCCCAGACCTTAATCCCATTAAGAACTTGGGGTCAATCCTCAAGAGGCGGGTGGACAAACAAAACCCCACAAATTCTAACAAACTCCAAGCATTGATTATGCAAGAATGGGCTGCCATCCGTCAGGATGTGGCACAGAAGTTAATTGACAGCATGCCAGGGCAGATTGCAGAGGTTTTGAGAAAGAAGAGTCAACGCTGCAAATATTGACTCTTTACGTCAACGTCATGTAATTGTCAATTAAAGCCTTTGACACGTATGAAATGCTTGTAATTATACTTCAGTATTCCATAGTAACATCTGACAAAAATATCTAAAGACACTGAAGCAGCAAACTTTGTGGAAATTAATACTTTTGTCATTCTCAAAACTTTTGGCCACGACTGTACCATATGTGGTTCTACCCCACAGTGTATGAAAAAACATGTAGTGCCCAGGTCCTCCCACAGTTGTGTATTATGTGACTGGAGTCCTTGCCGTTTGCAGTGAGAAAGCAAAGTCAGTACAAGTCAGTCAGCCACATTGGCCATTAGGTCAATGGACCACTTACGACAACAACAGGACAGACTTACATGTTCTAGAACTTCACATCTTGCCCAAAAGGCAGCCATTATGCTGTTGCCATGCTAACATACCGGAGCCATTAAACTCTCAAACAGACTTCACTCTTATGTGTTGCATCTCATGCCCATCCTCCAGCATCTCACCATCTGGCATACTGTATAACAACATGATCGCTGTGTACTAGCAGTAAACACATGTTTTGAAATGCAGATAATCAGAAAATTGCTTCAATGGTCTGTTTAATTACGATAACCATATGGAATCCTAAGTATGGAGTCATTACGAGGGTACTCATCATGTGAATGTGCTTGATGCTGACTTTTTGACTGTAGCAATCACACTATGTAAAATAGCATTAGTTTGAAAGTACAGTTTGTGTTGGTACCTTGTGTATATTGCACAGTACATTGTTGTTCATTCCTAATGAAAACTGTTTACCACCCATATTTGTCTATCCGTACAATAGATGAATGTATCCTCCTGTATACATTGTATGTATGACGACTGTCTTTAAAGACCATGGCTATGGCAGTTGTGTAAAGAAGATATGAATGATCCATCATAATGGAGATTGACATGGAAGTGTTTGAGGGTGAATGGGCAGCACCGCGGGTATAGACGGTGATATTGCCCCTTTGCACTGTAGTGCACAGCAATGGCCTGAGAGCGAATGGATCAAGACTAGGGAGTTTTATGACTCCAATGTCTCATGTACTTGATTGAAGGCACCAATAGGGAGCAAGCTAGAAGCTTTTGTCCACAGAAGCTAAAGGTCAAGTTGATCCACTTGAGGTCGTAGTGGAGCACTAAATTGTACTGGAATGGAGCCATTTCTTGTTTCAGAAGTAGGTAGAGGGCAGGTTGTCCTGACTTTAACACCCTAGAGTTGATGTCCATGCCCCTGGGATTGAATTAGCATAATTTAAAAAATCCCCATCAAAGTCTGTCTGTTTAAGCAACACCCTCAACATGCCCTTATGGTGAATTCAGATAAGCTGGCTCTAACACATGGCAAATAAACAGCTGGAGATGAGCTGGCCACAGGTTGTACAAATTGTCAAAGGAAGTTTGGCAATATTCAGACTTCAAATCGTATTGGTCACATACATGTGATTAGCAGATGTTATTGCTTGTGCTTCTAGCTCCGACAGTGCAGTAATATCTAACAAGTAATATCTAAAAATTATACAACATATACCCAATACACACAAATCTAAGTAGGAATGAATTAAGACTATATTTATATGGACGAGCAATGTCAGAGCGGAACGGACTAAGATAAAGTAGAATAGTATAGAAAAACAGTATATACATATGAGATGTGTAAATGCCAGATATGTAAGCATTATTAAAGTGACTAGTGTTCCATTCCTTAAAGTGGCCAGTGATTCCTAGTCTATGCCTATAGGCAGCAGCCTCTAATGTGCTAGTGATGGCTGTTTAACAGTCTGATGGCCTTGAGATAGAAGCTGTTTTTCAGTCTCTCGGTCGCAGCTTTGATGCAACTGTACTGACCTCGCCTTCTGGATGATAGTGGGGTGGACAGGCAGTGTCTCGGGTGGTTGATGTCCTTGATAATCTTTTTGGCCTTCCTGTGACATCGGGTGGTGTAGGTGTCCTGGAGGGCGGGTAGATTGCCCCCGGTAATCCGTATGGCAGACTGTACCACCCTCTGGAGAGCCTTGTAGTTGCGGGCAATGCAGTTGCCGTACCAGGCGGTGATACAGCCCGACAGGATGCTTTCAACTGTGCATCTGTAAAAATTTGTGAGGATTTTAGGTGACAAGCCACATTTCTTTAGCCTCCTGAGGTTGAAGAGGCTCTGTTGCACCTTCTTCACCACACTGTCTGTGTGGGTGGTGCATTTCAGTTTGTCAGTGATACGTATATACGCCAAGGAACACTTAGAAACACTTGTGATGTGAATACTGATGTTTGTCATTTTCCAGGACTTGCGCTTGGCTAACAGTCTGTGTGATAGGATTCTATTGAAGAATTGTGTAGTGTGTAATTATTTATATATATATATATATTATTTTTTTTGGGGGGGGGGGATTTCTTGTCATAACCAATAAGACCATGCTTTTAATGTACAGTCCGGAACATTGAGGATAAACCCATTAGGATAAACTGCTTCAATGTTGGATACATGAGAAAGCCTTCTCTCGCTTTTGTCAGGATCAGTTGGTTTGATAATGGCAGTTGCGAGTTTCTGGACCAGAAGCCACCACACCTGAATGGGGAAGCTTGAGCTCCCCATTCACTGCCTCGCTAGTCTGTATCTCTGTATCTCTCTGCTACTCTGTTATAGCATCAACTTTGCACTCCTTTTTTTCTTTTCTACAATTTTCTTAATTTTTTTCTGTTGAAGCGAGGGAGAGGAAGAGGACGACTTCATGACCAGCTTCGACACAATGACCAGTTACTAAAACAAACTGCAAGGTTACATTTCCTTACCAAATATAAACAAGTGATGGACAGTGAAGGATAGTGTTAAACCCTGAGGGACTCTGATGGAAATAGGACGATGATTAAGAGTTGAAAACAATTACCATAATATTGATGATGAAGATGAAGAGGAGGGTGATAATTATAAGGAAGATGTTGAACTGATTAAGCCAAGTACAAGAAACACAAGCTAAACCAGCAATGCCGAACGTAGCTCATTTGTAAGGAAAGAACAAATAGTGAATCAACCTGTTGACCTACTCTCTCTCATGACCAGTCAAATTAAAACTGTTTTGTAACAGTCAAACTATTTTACAACAGCCTGCAAGAGCACCTTTCAATATCTAGAGGTTAGTATTGAGAAGGCCACGAATAACTGTTGCATTCTAATGCGATTCAACCTCTCTCCATATCAACCATTTGAGTGGCTCAAGTGCTTGTTCATTCATTTCCACTTCTTGGAAGAATTTATTCGTGGGGAAACTGTCCAGGCATGTTTCCCTTCATCATTCAGCTTCCTGGTGCTTTCTTTCTTACATAACACCGCTGACAGGGTGATAATTAACAAGCTGAGGGAAGTCAGCAGGGTCCCTGGGGCGGCCCCAACCAGACAGGGATGGCTGCTCACTCTTCTGTTTGAACCGTTGCCACGGTTTCATTCATCCTCCCCACTTGTAAAGAGTCATGGGTTTATTTTTACCGGTCTACAAAGATGATGTTACCGCTTGCCCTCTTGATTTTGCACAATCCCCAAAGGAGTGGTTATATGTTTCAATGTAGCTATTTACTGATACATTTAAAAAACTGTTCACTATCTTACCTGACTTTTACTGTCAGGAAAACAACGATCCACTATACCTTTCATGATCTGCTGCATGCTGAATAAGATGTTTAGCTCAGCTAGTCTAATGGCTAGCCATTTATATACTGTGCCTTGCAATCAACTCCTGATCTTCTTATTACCACCCCCATGTCATCGCTTTCTCATGGAGGATGATTAGAAAATAACAAAGCCGTCCTTGCTTTTAGCATGGTACAGACAATTTCCTTCCGACTGGTCTGATGAGCATTGCGGTGGAAAGTTCCCATAAAGAAAAATACTTTGGAGCAAATAACTGTAACTGTCCATCAGCCACAGAACACCCCCTAACATCCCATAATTATCCCTCTGGATGACAGGAGCTGATAAAGAAGAGACCATTGGCCAGTAGGAGAGCAGAGTGGAGTAGCACTTAGAGACGCGTGGAGAGGGGCCCAAGGTCAGGGGTCAGTTCAAGAGCACCACACAACCACAGGGAGGAGATGAACCACAGACCCCGGGAGAGACTGTCTCTAACATGTGAACCTCTCCAACAGAGTCCTGTATCTGCTTCTTCTTTCATAATCTCAGCACCTTTGTTGGTATACTTTCATATTTCAAGCTTTGGCTTTGACCATCAAAGAGGTCGGTACAAATAGAAAGATTTAAACTTTTTTTCTGTTCAATGCACAATGAAAGATGCTGACAGACAAATCTATTATCTTTTGATGTTTTTTTCTGGGAATGTAGAAACCTGTTATCAAAGGCCAAGCCTTGACCAATGTGTGCAGGGAATAAAAAAACAAGAAAGAAAAACTCAAATCTGTCCACATCTATCAATATCTTTACAGTGTAAGAATGTGGACCAGGTAATGAAACTGCATACAGAGAAGGAATCATACAAGAGTATAATATCTGTGCAAATGTTGAACATCGTGGTGGTAATACTTTATAATATTCCCAATGGAGGATAAAATCACATCTCTCTCTTTTACAACCCAGGAGCAAACTGGGGAACTGGGGGGGGGTCTTGTCATTGAGAAAATGCTGTTTGTGTGGAGAGAAAATAATGTTATCCAAGCACCTCTGTGCTCTATAAATAAATCTAGCCTTTCTCAGCTTAAGCTGGATGACGAAGGAGTTTAATATTGACATTAGAGACGGAATAGGGAATCCAGCCCACTATGTTTGTCCAGAAAGCACATTGCTTTTGGGTCACTAACTTTACTATTCATCTCAATACGTCTGACCGCTCGCAGCACAAAACTCATTCAGTCATTCTCAATGATGAATCATTCTCAATGTTGAATCATTCTCAATGTTGAATCATTCTCAAAGTTGAGTCATTCTCAATGTTGAGTCATTCTCAATATGGTGCGACTGAACTGGGAGCTCTGCTTGAGGTCCATTTGGTTTCACCTGTCCTTGTCAAATCAAAATCAAATCAAATGTATTTATATAGCCCTTCGTACATCAGCTGATATCTCAAAGTGCTGTACAGAAACCCAGCCTAAAACCCCAAACAGCAAGCAATGCAGGTGTAGAAGCACGGTGGTTAGGAAAAACTCAGTAGAAAGGCCAGAACCTAGGAAGAAACCCAGAGAGGAACCAGGCTATGTGGGGTGGCCAGTCCTCTTCTGGCAGTGCCGGGTGGAGATTATAACAGAACATGGCCAAGATGTTCAAATGTTCATAAATGACCAGCATGGTCCAATAATAATAAGGCAGAACAGTTGAAACTGGAGCAGCAGCACGGCCAGGTGGACTGGGGACAGCAAGGAGTCATCATCTCAGGTAGTCCTGAGGCATGGCCCTAGGGCTCAGGTCCTCCGAGAGAGAGAAAGAAAGAGAGAATTAGAGAGAGCACACTTAAATTCACACAGGACACCGTATAGGACAGGAGAAGTACTCCAGATATAACAAACTGACCCTAGCCCCCCGACACATAAACTACTGCAGCATAAATACTGGAGGCAGAGACAGGAGGGGTCAGGAGACACTGTGGCCCCATCCAAGGACACCCCCGGACAGGGCCAAACAGGAAGGATATAACCCCACCCACTTTGCCAAAGCACAGCCCCCACACCACCAGAGGGATATCTTCAACCACCAACTTACCATCCTGAGACAAGGCCGAGTATAGCCCACAAAGATCTCCGCCATGGCATAACCCAAGGGGGGGCGCCAACCCAGACAGGAAGATCACATCAGCGACTCAACCCACTCAAGTGACGCACCCCTCCCAGGGATGGTATGAAAGAGCCCCAGTAAGCCAGTGACTCAGCCCCTGTAATAGGGTTAGAGGCAGAGAATCCCAGTGGAAAGAGGGGAACCGGCCAGGCAGAGACAGCAAGGGCGGTTCGTTGCTCCAGAGCCTTTCCGTTCACCTTCCCACTCCTGGGCCAGACTAAACTTAATCATATGACCTACTGATGAGAAGAGTCTTCAGTAAAGACTTAAAGGTTGAGACCGAGTTTGCGTCTCTTACATGGGTAGGCAGACCATTCCATAAAAATGGAGCTCTATAGGAGAAAGCCCTGCTTCCAGCTGTTTGCTTAGAAATTCTAGGGACAATTAGGAGGCCTGCGTCTTGTGACCGTAGCTTACGTGTAGGTATGTACGGCAGGACCAAATCAGAGAGATAGGTAGGAGCAAGCCCATGTAATGCTTTGTAGGTTAGCAGTTAAACATTGAAATCAGCCCTTGCCTTGACAGGAAGCCAGTGAAGGGAGGCTAGCACTGGAGTAATATGATCAAATTCTAGTCAGGATTCTAGCAGCCGTATTTAGCACTAACTGAAGTTTATTTAGTGCTTTATCTGGGTAGCCGGAAAGTAGAGCATTGCAGTAGTCTAACCTAGAAGTGACAAAAGCATGGGTTAATTTTTCTGCATCATTTCTGGACAGAAAGTTTCTGAAAAAAAAAAAAGCTGTCCTTGAAATGGTCTTGATATGTTCTTCAAAAGAGAGATCAGGGTCCAGAGTAACGCCGAGGTCCTTCACAGTTTTATTTGAAGATTAATTGTCAGATTCAACAGAAGATCTCTTTGTTTCTTGGGACCTAGAACAAGCATCTCTGTTTTGTCTGAGTTTAAAAGTGGAAAGTTTGCAGCCATCCACTTCCTTATGTTATGGGCTTCACCATGTTTCATTGAAATGTACAGCTGTGTGTCATCCGCATAGCAGTGAAAGTTAACATTATGTTTTCGAATGACATCCCCAAGAGGTAAAATATATAGTGAAAACAATAGTGGTCCTAAAACGGAACCTTGAGGAACACCGAAATTTACAGTTGACTTGTCAGAGACTTGTGCTTGTCTCCACCCCTTCCAGGTGTTGCCCATCTTCCCCACTATCCCCTGGGTATTAAATACCTGTGTTTTCTGTCTGTCTGTGCCAGTTCGTTTTGTTCATTCAAACCTATCAGTGGTTTCTCTTGTGCATGTCTTTGTTATAGTCCCAGTTTTGACCATGTCTGCCGTCCTGTACCGTTGCCCCCACTACTCTGGATTATCGACCACTGCCTGTCTTGACCTGTCATTTGCCTGCTCCTGTTGCTGTAATAAACACTGTTACTTCTGCAGTCTGCATTTTGGTCATACCTTAAAATGTCAACTTAATCTACTCCATCAGCCGACTCTCTCTCTGTCTATATGCGGGAGCAAATGAGCCTGGGGACAACTGAAATGAAACCCAGTGAAAAAGTATTGACTTGAATAACAAGCCTAACCGTCACCTAATATACTTATATAAAACTCCCTAATGTAGCATCTCTCTGCTATGAGAGGTGTGATTGCTGGTCACTAACAATAACTGTTGTGCTGGGGACATAGTATCAACAATTGTCTTTCACTTTTAGCACAGTTTCAGGCTGGTGCAGCACAGTCACTTAGTAGGAGCAGAGTAATTGGACCTTTTTCCCTGAGTGGAGAGCATCACTTTGATTTATCTCCAGGTGACAGAGAGAAACCTAGCAACAGACCGTTCCAGATATAGCCTATTGCTGCTTCTCTCTGGATCTCACCAGAGGCTGTCTGGGTCATAGCATGATGCTGCTTTCTGCATCTCACCAGAGTCTGTCTGGGTATGGACACACATGCATTTGGACACAAACACCCTCTTGGACACAAATTCACACAGACACTTGGAACCCCCAGAAATGTGTGTGCTCCAGCATGCACACACACACAATTACCATTTACGAGACATCCCCTTGGGGTGCATGAGAAATAACCAGCAAAACATATTAGATGCTCAAATCTAATTTTATTTGTCATATTCTCCGTAAACAACAGGTGTAGACTAACAGTGAAATGCTTACTTACGGGGCTTCCCAACAATGAGGAGATATAAATAGAAAAGGTATTTAGTTAAAAATAACACAAGGAAAAAAACACAATGAGTAACCATAACTTGGCTATATACACGGGTTACCAGTACTGAGTCGATGTGCAGGGGTACGAGGTAACTGAGGTAGATATGCACACATTGCTAGGGGTAAAGTGACTAAGCAACAGGATAGATAATAAACAGTAGCAGCAGCATGTAATGGGTTGAACGGGGCATTGATCTCAGTTGCTGATGGCCTTCAACTGACTTCCTGAACTGAGCAGCCATCTCAGCGCCGTGGAGAACATTCTGCTGCCTGCAACATCCTCCAACATGACCGGTTTGGCGGTGGGTCAGTCATGGTGTGGGGTGGTATTCCTTTGGGGGGCCGCACAGCCCTCCATGTGCTCGCCAGAGGTAGCCTGACTGTCATTAGGTACCGGGATGAGATCCTCAGACCCCTTGTGAGACCATATGCTGGTGCGGTTGGCCCTGGGTTCCTCCTAATGCAAGACAATGCTAGACCTCATGTGGCTGGAGTGTGTCAGCAGTTCCTGCAAGAGGAAGGCATTGATGCTATGGACTGGCCCGTTCCCCAGACCTGAATCCAATTGAGCACATCTGGGACATCATGTCTCGCTCCATCCACCAACAGACTGCACCACAGACTGTCCAGGAGTTGGCGGATTCTTAAGTCCAGGTCTGAGAGGAGATCCCTCAGGAGACCATCCGCCACCTCATCAGGAGCATGCCCAGGCATTGTAGGGAGGTCATACAGGCACGTGGAGGCCACACACACTACTGAGCCTCATTTTGACTTGTTTTAAGGACATTACATCAAAGTTGGATCAGCCTGTAGTGCAGTTTTCCACTTTAATTTTGAGTGTGACTCCAAATCCAGACCTCCATGGGTTGATACATTTGATTTCCATTGATAATTTTTGTGTGATTTTGTTGTCAGCACATTCAACTATGTAAAGAAAAAAGTATTTAATAAGAATATTTCATTCATTCAGATCTAGGATGTGTTATTTTAGTGTTCACTTTATTTTTTTGAGCAGTGTATATTTCACAACGGTTTAGATGGTACAATGATTCTCTACACTAGATTGTTTTGTCACAAATTATAATTAGGCAAACGATTCGAATTTTTGCAACCAGGAAATGGCTGCGGGATTTCTGTATAGTTCATCTTCTACAGTATGATGTGTTTACTGGGACAGGTTAACCTTTATCTACTCACCTGTGTTAATTTAAACTGTTCTTAGGTTATTAAGAGGCCCACAGCGATAGAAGACCGTAGCTTTGTACAGAGATTTCTGAAGAGGAAAGACGTTTCCTTGTCTGATACATGTTTCTTCATTTTAGCAAAATGAAGTTACTCAGCCACTCCCAAAAACTGCTGTGTTGTTTGCCTAGTGCTCATCTTAAAAGGGACAGATTTCATTTCCTTACATAGGACTGGACTCTCGCTAAAATGGCACAATTTCCTGCTCTCTAATATTTATTCTCTTCTGTTCTCTACTAAATAATAGCCTTCTGCTCATATAGTATAAATAGGGTTACCCATGCTTCTGTATGAAATAGCAGAAGAATTGCTGGTGGAGTGAGATCTGTCCTCCTTCCTCTAAGTGGTGCAATAGTAGTGACTAGGACACTGGACAGGCAGTAAGAATTCACCCCAGACTATCAGGCATAAGTTCCACAGTTTCAAGTTCCACAGGACAGCAGTCAGCTGTATGCACCAAACCACTTAGAATCATAATTGCAAGAAGCAAACAAACACTGCCACACATTCCAGAGAGTCACTCACACATACCAAAGAATGGAACATGTCACTTTTCACCACTTTTTACGTTTCATTTGCTGAAATCTGTGATGCAACCTATTATACTTTTAAAATGTATTTTACCAAACATTCATTAGCAAAAGCACGCACACACCAATTTTAGTAACATGCTTTTGAATTTCAAAGTTATTATTATTATTATTATTATTATTTATTATTTTAGTGCCTGCATTTCACTGAGTAGACTCCATGAATATCCTAGATGTTTTGGAGAGCTGACCATCAACATGGTTATTTCAAGGTTAAACAACCTAATTTTCCATGACAGTGTGTGTGTGGGCTGGAGAAAATACTGGCAAAACCCACTGCGTTTTAATTAACCACTACATAACATTGATATGCATGTACATGCGTGAAGCAGAATCACTCCAAGGTAAATCTTTTGATGTTAACAAAGGAAGACAAATTGTGTCCCCACCAGCCCAGCCTTCAAATCATAAACTGTACTATAGAGTGCAGTACTGATCAAAACATATTCTTGTCGATTTATGACCTCTGTTTTCTATCCATTTGAGCATTGTAGACAGGGCTTTGAGAGAGTAGTAAATTACCGGTATGCGCTATTAAGTGTGCATTGGACGTTGAGAGATTCCTGTTGCAAGCTTGAAAAAGGACAAATGGATTTTGAAAGTGGTTTTTCTAAGAAATTAGAACAAAAGGGAGAATGTAATCAAAATGAAGGCTTATGTAGACAGTGCTTAGTCCTTTTCATACCATTGTGCAATTTTTGTGCAATTTTTATTCTGGGCAGTAATTTATTCTGTAATCCTTGCCTGCCAAGAGGATAAAAACAACACTGTTTAAAAATTTTCTCTCTATGCAGAGAGTCTGACAAATGGTAAATCAGAATAATTATGTACACATTTTTTCTGCTAGGCTTTCCATCTACTTACTTTATATATATGGTGCCTATAACTTTGATTCACAATGCCTACCATGAGACAGTATACACAATAATAATTATATTCATGAAGTTACTAAAGTGGACTACCCCGTCTCTCCAGAAGTGTAATTCAACACAATTCAACTATGAAAAAGTAGCAAATGTAGCAGAAAAAAAAGTTGATGAGATGCTGCCACTGATGATGCCCTGATGCACTGTGGGAAGGTGTGGGTCACCTAAGTGTAGATTGCACATTTGAGAAGTTAACGTACCTCAACCAATGAATAATATTACACTCATTATCTTGATTCTACGTCATACTTTTGCACTCTTTGTACGTTCTCTGAATAAAGCTCTCTTCATTGCACACTGGTTTCCACATTCAACACAATCAACGTCAAAAGTTAGTGTAGCCACACGTCACATAACACATTAGTGCCATTAAGGAAGCTTTGGGTACCAATACGAAAGCTTGTTCCACGAAATAGGATTCCAGCAAATAAGAAAGAAAACTGGAACGCTCCATATAAATTAAGCAGAACAGAAAGAATAACACCCAACACATTATTGAATTGAGAGAACATGAGACGATTCGTAAAAAGAGCATGTAGCGTTTAATATAAAACACCTCAGACGTAGGAAGTGTTTCATTATAGATGAGGGTCTGAGTGAGAGATAAGGCAGGGGGGGCCTCCATCTTGGTCCAAGCCTTTTCCACCTTATCTGATTAGCCCAAACCTAAATGATATTAATGGGTGATGTGATAGCCCTCAGTTCGCTCCGCGGATGGACGACTAAATGAATCATCCCACCCCTTCTCTCCTGATGACTTATCAGATCTGACATGTTTGTATGATAAATGTAATTGCGTTTATATTGGGCCTCCACTGCTGTCTGCTGAAGGAGATCACATTACTCATTCATTTGAACGATTCCCCTTCATTTAAAACAAAGCAACTTAATTCTGGAAGGTCCAAAAGAGTATAATATGTTTTTATGCATGAATAATATAATAATTAAGGGAAGAACTGAGTTGAAACTGCTTTGGGAAACTTTGGGTTAAAATGCTTGACCACTAAAAATTCTTTAGGCATCCAGTGAAAGTCTCGAGCTGAATGACAAAACTATGATGTTGACCTTTGCTCATTATTTGCCATACAAGTTCTGTACACCCAGAGGCATGGCAATGGCTACAGCTAAAAATAAGAGTGACCTTTTTGGTATGAGTTAGACCGAGACACTTTAAGTACACTCTGGTAAAATAATATGAACCAAACATGTAAAGTATGGGAGGATTTTATTGCTATGCTTCACATGGGAATACCTTCCTTAAATATGGATTGTATGTCCTCAGTCTATTGAAGTCTGAACTATTGACCTAAACCACATTGTCATTGATCCAAGTAATGTGGACTGAGATAATGTCAATGATCTGTGACATGAATGTTCAATGACCTAGTATGTATCTTAATTATGAATGACAGAGACTGGATTGAACTGTAATTGTCAGGACATTGAGAAAAAGTGTCTGTTACCAAAGTCCAGAAAGGTTGTTCGGTGAGTAGGTTCATAGTGAAGGTGGTAGGTAGCCTAGCAGTTTGAGCGTTGGGCCAGTAAGTGAAAGGTCACTGGTTTGAATTCCCAAGCAGACAAGGTGAAAAATCGGTTGATGTGCCCTTGAGCAAGGAACTTACCCCTAATTCTTTCCAGGGGTGTTGTATTACTATGGCTGATTGGTTAAAACAACACTGCATCCATCTGGTGTATGTGACAATAACACATTTTTTTAATGATTATTTGGGTAATGCTCTGTAGGGGAGAGTGGGGTAAGTTGAGCAACCCTTGTTTCTAGGAAACTATACACTGAATTATTTGACCAAATATTTAGGAAGTGGTTGTCATTTCATGGACTCTGTGAAGGGATAAACAACACTGAAAAAGTGGTAAGCAAGAAAATCACATGAATTTGTGTTAAATGTTACTTCATGCTTGTATCTAAACAAAAGTAAAGCATTTTAAAGATTGTTCTATACATCATTTGGGGTCTCTGTAAGCTTCAATATGAGGTCCTAAACATTGCATGAAAGTGCATCCTTGTAGCTGTGTGGGCTAATATAGTCAAAATGTTTGTCTTCGGGTAAGTTGAGCCAATAGCAAGTTGATATAAATGTATGATTTTTCTTTCTAGATGTAATGGAAGGCATTATCGCTGGGATTGGCCCTGTTATTAGTTCATATGTTAAGTGTTTGTTGGCCTGTGTTAAAAGCTGCTTAATTTTTTAGACAAAAAGGTGGTTTTGATTGTGTTGAATTGTTTCGGAAATAAAGATAGACATGGTTTTAAAAGGGTAGTGGCAGTGCAGAAATTTGTAGGCGGTTTAACTTACCCTGTCCCTCGACTCACCCCATACCCGGGGTAAGGACAAGCTACAGTATGTTTTCAAATTGAATGTTTACGTTAATTCTGATCGTTTCCAGGGATACACTATAGATATCTTTGTTAGAAAGAATACTATATTTCCTTCGATGGAGTGATGCTGAATATAAAATTGCTTAACTTACCCCACTCTCCCCTACTGTAAATAGAAGAAAAGAGGTTGAGGCAAGGGGAGGATCCCTTCTGCAGCGACTCCAGCTGGGTGGTAAACTCAGAGTAGGGTTCTGTCCGCCTCTCTCTATCCCCGCTTGAGTCATCAAATTAACATTTAACTGATTTAATACAATGGGAGAAGTCACGATCTCTTTTGTATAAGGCCTATAACAGCCTGGTGTGTCCCCCTCTGTAGACAAGGACACGGAGGCATGTGTATGGGGCAGCCTTCTAATAATTGGTGAGAAGGGCATGGAAATGGAGTGGCCTTTTAAAGGTATCCCAATGTTAGCAATCCAAATGAAGGTTATCTTTTTTTAGGGACAAGAGAAACTGTATCTAGGCCAACCTGTATCTCCACTAGTATTTTTGGGTGAAGGATATTGTCTGCAATGGGGGAAAAAGGTCAACATGGTGCAACAGTCCACTCCCATTATGCAAATACATCCCAAAATTCTCCAAAATCCACCATATCCCAAGTCTCATCTTAAAGGTCAGGCATACTCTAGAAAGCTCAGTCATGCTTGGTTAGATGCAGAGTGCATAAGAAATGTTACCTAATTCGGAGTCATATTTTCTAGATTATTAATAATGTTATTATAATACTTATGATGACATTTAAATCCTCCCTAAGCCATTCCAGGATTGGAGCTCTGTGGTCTTTCGCATTGCAGATGAGCACTGGTATATAGACTGTAGCGTCATATTGCTTTGTTTGAACTAATAAGGATACTCTAGCCTAGTACCATGTTCAGACTCATTTTGACTTAAAGTGAAAGTATTTTAATTTGAGAGCTTGGGACTAGGTTCTATCTGCAAAAAGTTGATTCTGAGAATTGGCTTTAATAGTTCCGAACCCTCATTGGTTTGAACGGTGTCAACATTTTTTTTTTTGTCTTGTATTCTTTTGAACTTAACATGAATTGGAATATTTAGAGTACTGTATAGGTAGAGAATGTTGAACAGAACAAGGCTATGTCAATAACTACATTTAGACTAAAATGCAGATACAACCTTAAGTCCAAAGCTCTCGAATGACCAAAATACACACCGTATTCATGGATATCTAAACTAGTAACTTCCCTGATACATGTGTAAATATTGTTCAGTAAAGTGGGCCTTCCTGAATGATACTTATGCTAAAATGTTTATTTTATTCTGCTGAGCCATTTACTCTGTTCATATTCTCATATTTTATTTTGTTGCGTTAATGCAGTAAGCATTTCGTTGGATGTGAATACCATGTGTATCCTGTGCATATGACTAATAATTTAACTTGAACTTCATTTAGTCAAGCAAGCAGACCACGAATAATTAAACTCTCAACCGGACACACAAAGATCCCACATCTACACAGGTATATCAGGGCCTTGATAAAAATGTTAAAAGAGCTGCTCCCAAGGCATTGACAAAAAACACTCTCCTCACTATTCAAGGTCCATTTTAAAAGCCTCCTACTCCCTAGCAGAAACAGCAGAAGAGATGTTGGATGTATCAGTGTGGTAGTAGACCGAGGGCGAAGTCAAACATCACACGCTACACGATCTCACTGCATTGACTCATTGGACCGGAGACGCCTCCATTTGCCACGGCTTCGCCTGCTGGTCCCTCAGCTCCGACAGGGGTATTGACTCACAGCTGATATGAATGATGTGGAAAGCCCCCACACAATACAGTGATTCTATGCTAACGGCCGTGGACTGAACCTGTGACTCATGCCAGTGCTCCATTTAAAGAAAGCACAGTGGGGGTGGCTGGCCATGACCGGGTCTCGCTACACGCCTCCCAGAATTCCCGTGGGATGTGCTCCGGGTTTAGAGTCTCAGAACAGGCAGGAGAGGCTGATTTCTGAATGGGATTTACAAGTGAATATAACTTTATATTGGTGATTCACATAGCGGATGTGATTCATTTATAAGTATTTATTTTCATAGGTTTTCTACCCGTACTGTGATGACATTTAGTATGAACGGAAGTGTGCAACACTGTCATCTGTACAGGGTACAAGCCTTTTGTCTATCCAGGGAGGTCAGTCACAAATGTGTTCTTCTTCCTCCCTTGAGTTTGAAATCAGGACATTTACATGGCCAAGATAAACATGTCGGACCAGCAACACAGCACGTACTCAGGCGCAGTGTAAACACATCATCAATATGGCTGGTATGAATCTGCAGGGTTGGGGTACTGTAACTGATTACATGTATAAAATAAACGGTAATCAATTATGATACAAGCAAAAATATTGTAATCAGATTTCAGATACTTTTGAAAAACTAGACCATTACTTTTAAATTCAAAGGCTAATTGCGAGGGGAAAAAGACATTCAATTAAGCAAATGTAAGTTTGTTCCACCACTATGGTGACACCGTTTTGTCTAATCCGAAAGTAACTGAAAGTAGTCAGATTACATTGTTGATTACAATTTTCAACAGGTAACTAATAAATGTAACCTACCCAACCCTGTTATCTGACACCATAACGTCTCACTATTAGACTCCCCAGCAGGAACCAGCAGCAGGGTTCTCCAGTGTTTGCAGAGCAAAAGACAGGTATTATTAGAGGGGCACCTCACTTTACACACTCGTCACTCTACCTCCACTTTGTGTCCCACCACTCTCATCACTGTCACACTACCTCCACTTTGTGTCGCACCACTCTCATCACTGTCACTCTACCTCCACTTTGTGCCCCACCACTCTCATCACTGTCACTCTACCTCCACTTTGTGTCCCACCACTGTCACTGTCACACTACCTCCACCACTCTCATCACTGTCACTCTACCTCCACTTTGTGTCCCACCACTCACACTCTCACCCTCCACTTTGTCCCACTCTCACTTTGTGTCCCACCACTCTCCTCACTGTCACTCTCATCACTGTCACACTACCTCCACTTTGTGTCGCACCACTCTCATCACTGTCACTCTACCTCCACTTTGTGTCCCACCACTCTCATCACTGTCACACTACCTCCACTTTGTGTCCCACCACTCTCATCACTGTCACTCTACCTCCACTTTGTGTCCCACCACTCTCCTCACTGTCACTCTACCTCCACTTTGTGTCCCACCACTCTCATCACTGTCACTCTACCTCCACTTTGTCTGTCACTCTACCTCCACTTTGTGTCCCACCACTCTCCCCTCACTGTCACTCTACCTCCACTTTGTCCCACCACTCTCCTCACTGTCTCCACTTTGTGTCCCACCACCCACCACTCTCCTCACTGTCACTCTACCTCCACTTTGTGTCCCACCACTCTCCTCACTGTCACTCTACCTCCACTTTGTCCCACCACTCTCCTCACTGTCCTCTACCTCCACTTTGTGTCCCACCACTCTCATCACTGTCACTCCTCCACTTTGTCCCACCACTCTCACTGTCACTCTACCTCCACTTTGTCCCACCACTCTCCTCACTGTCACTCTACCTCCACTTTGTGTCCCACCACTCTCATCACTGTCACTCTACCTCCACTTTGTCCCACCACTCTCCTCACTGTCACTCTACCTCCACTTTGTCCCACCACTCTCCTCACTGTCACTCTACCTCCACTTTGTCCCACCACTCTCCTCACTGTCACTCTACCTCCACTTTGTGTCCCACCACTCTCCTCACTGTCACTCTACCTCCACTTTGTGTCCCACCACTCTCCTCACTGTCACTCTACCTCCACTTTGTCCCACCACTCTCCTCACTGTCACTCTACCTCCACTTTGTGTCCCACCACTCTCCTCACTGTCACTCTACCTTTGTCCCACCACTTTGTGTCCCTACCTCCACTTTGTGTCCCACCATCACTGTCACTCTACCTCCACTTTGTCCCACCACTCTCATCACTGTCACTACCTCCACTTTGTCCACCACTCTCATCACTGTCACACTACCTCCACTTTGTGTCCCCACTCTCACTGTCACTCACTGTCACCACTCTACCTCCACTTTGTGTCCCACCACTCTCCTCACTGTCACTCTACCTGTCACACTTTGTCCCACCTCCTCACTGTCTACCTCCACTTTGTGTCCACCACTCACTGTCACTCTACCTCCACTTTGTCCCACCACTCTCACACTCTCCTCCACTCCCACCACTCTACCTCCACTTTGTCTCCTCACTGTCCCTACCTCCACTTTGTCCCACCACTCTCCTCACTGTCACTCTACCTCCACTCCCACCACTCTCCTCACTGTCACTCTACCTCCACTTTGTGTCCCACCACTCTCCTCACTGTCACTCTACCTCCACTTTGTCCCACCACTCTCACTGTCACCTACCTCCACTTTGTGTCTCCTCACTGTCACTCTACCTCCACTTTGTGTCACTTTCACTGTCACTCTACTCCACTTTGTCCCACCACTCTCCTCACTGTCCTCTACCTCCACTTTGTGCCCCACCACTCACACTCACTCTACCTCACTGTCCCACCACTCTCCTCACTGTCACTCTACCTCCACTCCTTTGCTCCCACCACTCTCATCACTGTCACTCTACCTCCACTTTGTCCCACCACTCTCCTCACTGTCACACTACCTCCACTTTGTCCCACCACTCTCCTCACTGTCACTCTACCTCCACTTTGTCCCACCACTCTCCTCACTGTCACACTACCTCCACTTGTGTCCCACCACTCTCATCACTGTCACTGTCCCACCACTCTCCTCACTGTCTACACTTTGTCACCTACCTCCACTTTGTGTCCTCTCATCACTGTCACACTACCTCCACTTTGTCCCTACCTCCACTTTGTCCCACCACTCCTCACTGTCACTCTACCTCCACTTTGTCCCACCACTCTCCTCACTGTCACTCTACCTCCACTTTGTGTCCCACCACTCTCCTCACTGTCACTCTACCTCCACTTTGTGTCCCACCACTCCCTCACTGTCACTCTACCTCCACTTTGTCCCACTGTCACTCTACCTCCACTTTGTGTCCCACCACTCTCCTCACTGTCCTACCTCCACTTTGTCCCACCACTCTACTGTCACTCCACTTTGTCCCACCACTCTCCTCACTGTCACCTCCACTTTGTGTCCCACCACTCCACTTTGTGTCCCACCACTCTCCTCACTGTCACTCTACCTCCACTTTGTGTCCCCCACCACACTGTCACTCTACCTCCACTTTGTCCCACTCTACTGTCACTCCTCACTTTGTGTCCACCACTCTCCTCACTGTCACTCTACCTCCACTTTGTCCCACCACTCTCCTCACTGTCACTCTACCTCCACTTTGTCCCACCACTCTCCTCACTGTCACTCTACCTCCACTTTGTGTCCCACCACTCTCCTCACTGTCACTCTACCTCCACTTTGTCCCACCACTCTCCCCTCACTGTCCCTACCTCCACTTTGTGTCCCACCACTCTCTCACTGTCACTCTACCTCCACTTTGTCCCACCACTCTCCTCCACTTTGTGTCCACCACTACACTGTCACCACTGTCCCACCACTCACTGTCACTCTACCTCCACTTTGTGTCCCACCACTCTCATCACTGTCACTGTCCCACCACTCTCCTCACTGTCACTCTACCTCCACTTTGTGTCCCACCACTCTCATCACTGTCACTCTACCTCCACTTTGTCCCACCACTCTCCTCACTGTCACTCTACCTCCACTTTGTGTCCCACCACTCTCCTCACTGTCACTCTACCTCCACTTTGTGTCCCACCACTCTCATCACTGTCACTCTACCTCCACTTTGTCCCACCACTCTCCTCACTGTCACTCTACCTCCACTTTGTGTCCCACCACTCTCCTCACTGTCACTCTACCTCCACTTTGTGTCCCACCACTCTCCTCACTGTCACTCTACCTCCACTTTGTGTCCCACCACTCTCCTCACTGTCACTCTACCTCCACTTTGTGTCCCACCACTCTCCTCACTGTCACTCTACCTCCACTTTGTGTCCCACCACTCTCCTCACTGTCACTCTACCTCCACTTTGTGTCCCACCACTCTCCTCACTGTCACACTACCTCCACTTTGTCCCACCACTTTGTCACACTACCTCCACTTTGTCCCACCACTGTCACTCCTCACTGTCACTCTACCTCCACTTTGTGTCCCACCACTCTCCTCACTGTCACTCTACCTCCACTTTGTGTCCCACCACTCTCATCACTGTCACTCTACCTCCACTTTGTCCCACCACTCTCATCACTGTCACTGTGTCCCACCACTCTCCTCACTGTCACTCTACCTCCACTTTGTGTCCCACCACTCTCATCACTGTCACACTACCTCCACTTTGTGTCCCACCACTCTCCTCACTGTCACTCTACCTCCACTTTGTGCCCACCACTCTCACACTGTCACTCTACCTCCACTTTGTCCCACCACTCACTGTCACTCTACCTCCACTTTGTGTCCCACCACTCTCCTCACTGTCACCTACCTCCACTTTGTGTCCCACCACTCTCATCACTGTCACTACCTCCACTTTGTCCCACCACTCTCCTCACTGTCACTCTACCTCCACTTTGTGTCCCACCACCACTCACTGTCACTCACTGTCCCCACCACTCTCTCACTGTCACTCTACCTCCACTTTGTGCCCCACCACTCTCATCACTGTCACTCTACCTCCACTTTGTGTCCCACCACTCTCCTCACTGTCACTCTACCTCCACTTTGTGTCCCACTGTCACTCTCCTCACTGTCACCACTCTACCTCCACTTTGTGTCCCACCACTCTCCTCACTGTCACTACCTACACTTTGTCCACCACTTCCTCACTGTGTCCCACCACTACTGTCACTCTACCTCCACTTTGTGTCCCACCACTCTCACTGTCACTCTACCTCCCCACCACTCTCATCACTGTCACTCTACCTCCACTTTGTCCCACCACTCTCTCACTGTCACTCTACCTGTCCCACCACTCTCTCACTGTCACTCCTCCACTTTGTGTCCCACCACTCACTGTCACTCTACCTCCACTTTGTCCCACCACTCTCCTCACTGTCACTCTACCTCCACTTTGTCCCACCACTCTCCTCACTGTCACTCTACCTCCTCTTTGTGTCCCACCACTTCACTCACTGTCACTCTACCTCCACTTTGTCCCACCACTCTCCTCACTGTCACACTACCTCCACTTTGTGTCCCACCACTCTCCTCACTGTCCCACCTCCACTTTGTCCCACCACTCTCCTCACTGTCACTACCTCCACTTTGTCCCACCACTCTCCTCACTGTCACACTTTGTGTCCCACCACTCTCACTGTCACTCCTCCACTTTGTGTCCCACCACTCTCATCACTGTCACTCTACCTCCACCTCCCACCACTCTCCTCACTGTCACTCTACCTCCACTTTGTGTCCCACCACTCTCTCCACTGTCACTCTACCTCACTTTGTCCCACCACTCTCATCACTGTCACTCTCCACTTTGTGTCCCACCACTCTCATCACTGTCACTCTACCTCCACTTTGTGTCCCACCACTCTCCTCACTGTCACTCTACCTCCACTTTGTCCCACCACTCTCCTCACTGTCCTCCCACCACTCTCAACTGTCACACTACCTCCACTTTGTGTCCCACCACTCTCCTCACTGTCACTCTACCTCCACTTTGTCCCACCACTCTCCTCACTGTCACTCTACCTCCACTTTGTGTCCCACCACTCTCACTCTCACTGTCACTCTACCTCCACTTTGTGTCCCACCACTCTCCTCACTGTCACTCTACCTCCACTTTGTGTCCCACCACTCTCCTCACTGTCACTCTACCTCCACTTTGTCCCACCACTCTCCTCACTGTCACCTCCACTTTGTGTCCCACCACTCTCACTTTGTTTGTCCCACCACTCTCCTCACTGTCACTCTACCTCCACTTTGTGTCCCACCACTTCCCCTCACTGTCACTCTACCTCCACTTTGTCCCACCACTCTCCACTGTCACTCTACCTCCACTTTGTGCCCCACCACTCTCATCACTGTCACTCTACCTCCACTTTGTCCCACCACTCTCCTCACTGTCACACTACCTACACTTTGTCCCACCACTCTCCTCACTGTCACTCTACCTCCACTTTGTCCCACCACTCTCCTCACTGTCACTCTACCTCCACTTTGTCCCACCACTCTCCTCACTGTCACTCTACCTCCACTTTGTGTCCCACCACTCTCCTCACTGTCACTCTACCTCCACTTTGTCCCACCACTCTCCTCACTGTCACTCTACCTCCACTTTGTCCCACCACTCTCCTCACTGTCACTCTACCTCCACTTTGTGTCCCACCACTCTCATCACTGTCACTCTACCTCCACTTTGTCCCACCACTCTCCTCACTGTCACTCTACCTCCACTACCCACCACTCTCACTGTTCTACCTCCACTTTGTGTCCCACCACTCTCCTCACTGTCACTCTACCTCCACTTTGTGTCCCACCACTCTCCTCACTGTCACTCTACCTCCACTTTGTGTCCCACCACTCTCCTCACTGTCACTCTACCTCCACTTTGTGTCCCACCACTCTCTCCTGTCACTCTACCTCCACACTGTCACTCTACCTCCACTTTGTCCCACCACTCTCCTCACTGTCACACTACCTCCACTTTGTGTCCCACCACTCTCCTCACTGTCACTCTACCTCCACTTTGTGTCCCACCACTCTCCTCACTGTCACTCTACCTCCACTTTGTGTCCCTCACCACTCTCCTCCACTTTGTCCCACCACTCTCCTCACTGTCACCTCCACTTTGTGTCCCACCACTCTCATCACTGTCACTCTACCTCCACTGTCACTCTCACTGTCTCCTCCACTTTGTCCCACCACTCTCCTCACTGTCACACTACCTCCACTTTGTCCCACCACTCTCATCACTGTCACACTACCTCCACTTTGTGTCCCACCACTCCTCACTGTCACTCTACCTCCACCTACTGTCACTCTACACTTTGTGTCCCACCACTCTCATCACTGTCACTCTACCTCCACTTTGTGTCCCACCACTCTCTCACTGTCACTCTACCTCCACTTTGTCCCACCACTCACACTTGTCCCACCACTCTCCTCACTGTCCACCTCCACTTTGTCCCACCACTGTCACTCTACCTCACTTTGTCCCACCACTCTCCTCACTGTCACACTACCTCCACTTTGTCCCACCACTCTCCTCACTGTCACTCTACCTCCACTTTGTGTCCCACCACTCTCCTCACTGTCCCACCACTCTCCTCACTGTCCTCTACACTTTGTGTCCCACCACTCTCCTCACTGTCACTCTACCTCCACCCACCACTTTGTCACTCTACCTCCACTTTGTGTCCCACCACTCTCCTCACTGTCACTCTACCTCCACTTTGTGTCCCACCACTCTCCTCACTGTCACTCTACCTCCACTTTGTGTCCCACCACTCTCCTCACTGTCACTCTACCTCCACTTTGTGTCCCACCACTCTCCTCACTGTCACTCTACCTCCACCACTTTGTCACTCTACCCACTTTGTGTCCCACCACTCTCCTCACTGTCACTCTACCTCCACTTTGTCCCACCACTCTCCTCACTGTCACTTTTTGTCCCACCACTCTCCTCACTGTCACTCTACCTCCACTTTGTCCCACCACTCTCCTCACTGTCACTCTACCTCCACTTTGTGTCCCACCACTGTCACTCTACCTCACTGTCACTCTACTGTCACTCCCTCCACTTTGTCCCACCACTCTCCTCACTGTCACTCTACCTCCCCACTTTGTGTCACTCTACCTCACTTTGTCCCACCACTCACTGTCACTCTACCTCCACTTTGTGTCCCACCACTCTCCTCACTGTCACTCTACCTCCACTTTGTGTCCCACCACTCTCCTCACTGTCACTCTACCTCCACTTTGTGTCCCACCACTCTCCTCACTGTCACTCTACCTCCACTTTGTGTCCCACCACTTTGTCCCACCACTCACTGTCACTCTACTGTCACTCCACTTTGTCCCACCACTCTCCCTGTCACTCTACCTCCACTTTGTGTCCCACCACTCTCCTCACTGTCACTCCACTTTGTGTCCCACCACTCTCCTCACTGTCACTCTACCTCCACTTTGTGTCCCACCACTCTCCTCACTGTCACTCTACCTCCACTTTGTGTCCCACCACTCTCCTCACTGTCACTCTACCTCCACCTCCACTTTCATCACTGTCCCACTTTGTGTCCCACTCTCCTCACTGTCACTCTACCTCCACTTTGTCCCACCACTCTCCTCACTGTCACTCTACCTCCACTTTGTCCCACCACTCTCCTCACTGTCACTCTACCTCCACTTTGTCCCACCACTCTCCACTTTGTCATCACTGTCACTCTACCTCCACTTTGTCCCACCACTCTCCTCACTGTCACTCTACCTCCACTTTGTGTCCCACCACTCTCCTCACTGTCACTACCTCCACTTTGTGTCCCACCACTCTCCCCTCACTGTCACTACCTCCACTTTGTGCCACCACTACTGTCACTCTACCTCCACTTTGTCCCACCACTCTCCTCACTGTCACTCTACCTCCACTTTGTCCACTTTGTACCTCCACTTTGTGTCCCACCACTCTCCTCACTGTCCCACCACTCTCCTCTGTCACTCTACCTCCACTTTGTCACTGTCACTCTACCTCCACTTTGTGTCCCACCACACTAATACTGTCACTCTACCTCCACTTTGTGTCCCACCACTCTCCTCACTGTCACTCTACCTCCACTTTGTGTCCCACCACTCTCCTCACTGTCACTCTACCTCCACTTTGTGTCCCACCACTCTCTCACTGTCACTCTACCTCCACTTTGTCCCACCACTCCACTTTGTGTCCCACCACTCTCCTCACTGTCACTCTACCTCCACTTTGTGTCCCACCACTCTCCTCACTGTCACTCTACCTCCACTTTGTGTCCCACCACTCTCTCACTGTCACTCTACCTCCACTTTGTGTCCCACCACTCTCCTCACTGTCACTCTACCTCCACTTTGTGTCCCACCACTCTCCTCACTGTCACTCTACACTCCACTTTGTGTCCCACCACTCTCCTCACTGTCAACTACCTCCACTTTGTGTCCACCACTCTTTCACTGTCACACTACCTCCACTTTGTCCCACCACTCTCCTCACTGTCACTCTACCTCCACTTTGTGTCCCACCACTCTCCTCACTGTCACTCTACCTCCACTTTGTGTCCCACCACTCTCATCACTGTCACTCTACCTCACTTTGTGTCCCACCACTCTCATCAGATTCACTGTCACTCTACCTCCACTTTGTGTCCCACCACCAACGCCTAACACTAGTCACTCTACCTCCACTTTGTCCCACCACTCTCCTCACTGTCACCTACCTCACTTTGTGTCCCACCACTCTCCTCACTGTCACTCTACCTCCACTTTGTCCCACCACTCTCCTCACTGTCACTGTTAGTACCTCCACTTTGTGTCCCACAACTTCACTCTATTTTGTCCCACCACTTGTCCCAACTCTCAACTGTCACTCTCCTTTTGTAATAAACCTAACCCTTTCTCCAAACGAAACCCTAATTTAACCTGTCACTTTAATTGTAATCCTAAACCTAAAATAGCTTTTTTCCTTGTGGGGACCAGCAAAATGTCCCAGCAAGGATAGTGGAACAAGCTTCCACACATGTCACACACACATGTCCACACACACATCACTGAAAACACACACAAGCCACACACACACACACAGTGCTTTTTATATTTATATGTATGTATGTATGTATGTATGTATGTATGTATGTATGTATGTATGTATGTATGTATGTATGTATGTATGTATGTATGTATGTATGTATGTAAACCTTTGTCTTGATTGCAGTAAAACTCTCACTTGTCTTTGCTCACTAGCCCTGGCTTTGTTGATAGCTACTTTATTGAAATAAAATGTACTTACTGTGATATGTGGTTGTCTCACCTAGCTATCTTAAGATGGATGTAAGTCGATCTGGATAAGAGCATTTGCTAAAATGTAATGTAAACGCAACCCACTCAATAATTATTAACCATGCATGTGTTTTTCCCAAACTTATATTGTGTTCTGTAACCTGGAATTGACCTAGAGGGGTGGCAGGTGGCTTAGTGGTTAGAGAGTTGGACAAGTAACCGAAAGGTTGTTAGATCGTATCCCGAGCTGACAAGATACAAATCTGTCCTTCTGCCCGTAAACAAGGCAGTTAACACACTGTTCCTAGGCCATCATTGTAAATAAGAATTTGTTCTTGACTGACTTGCCTAGTTAAATAAAGATTTTTAAAAAGTGAGCATCCCAGGGTTCTGCAGCAGCCATGCACACATAAAGCTGGCTACTGAGCAATTAGCAATTAACCCCATTAATGTAATCATTCAGTGGGCATATGTGGGTAACTGGCAATCTTAAAAAGGGCTAATTGGACATAAAATTAAATGGCATCAGCAGAGTGGTTATGGGAAATAAAATGTCATGTTTACTGTCACTGAAATGGGGGGGGCGGGTGTCTTTTAGACTGTCCCCAGACAGACATCACTGCTAGCTCCATGGTTAGGGCAGAGGAAAAGGGAGGAGTGCAGGCAGCATTTAGTTAGGGGTCACTGGCAGGATACAGCTCATTATCCTGTTTGGAACAGGCAGTGTCTGCCCCTTACATACAAATCTTATTTTTGGGGGCAAATGTGACGAATACAACAATACCGTGACATGTCCTTAACCAACAATGCAGTTCAAGAAATGGAGTTAAGAAAATATTTACTAAAGTAAACAAATCAAAATGTAACACAAGAAAATGACATAACAATAGCGAGGCTATATACATGGGGTACAGAGTGAATGCATGGGGGTAAAGGTTAGTCAAGGTCATTTGTGAAGTGACTATGTATAATCAGTGAGTAGCAGCAGTGTTAAAAACAAATGCTGTCAATGTAAATAGTCCGGGTGGCCATTTGATTAATTGTTCAGCAGTCTTATGGCTTGGGGGTAGAAGCTGTTAAGGATCCTTTTGGTTCTAGACTTGGCGTTCCGGTACCGCGTGGCATGCGGTAGCAGAGAGAACAGTCAATGACTTGGGTGACTGGAGTCTTTTCTTTGGGGCCTTCCTCTAACTCTGCCTGGTACATACAGTTGAAGTCTGAAGTTTACATACACTTTGTCACGACTTCCGGCTCCCCTTCCTGTTCGGGAGGTGTTCCGGAGGTCGTAGTCACCAGTCTACTAGCTGCCACCGATTTCACTTTTCTGCTGGTTATGTCTTTATTGGTTTCACCTGTTTCTCGTTTGGGGTTTAGTTTAGGGCTATTTAAGCCTGTTATGCCCTCCTGCATTTGTGCGGGCTTATTTCTCTGTTCTGTTTTGTGGATGGTATTGTTTGTATTTTTCTGGACTGTTTTCCGGACAGTTGTTCTTAAACCTCTGCTCTGCGCCTGACTCCGCACCCACCACTCCTAGTTACGTAACACACTTAGGTTGGAGTCATTAACTCGTTTTTCAACCACTCCACACATTTGTTAATAACAAACTATAGTTTTCCATGGTCAGTTAGGGAATGTACTTTGTACATGACACACGTAATTTTTCCAGCAATTGTTTAGACGGATTATTTCACTTATAATTCACTATCACAATTCCAGTGGGTCAGAAGTTTACATACACTAAATTGACTGTGCCTTTAAACAGCTTGGAAAATTCCAGAAAATGTCATGGCTTTGGAAGCTTCTAATAGGCTAATTGACATAATTTGAGTCAATTGGAGGTGTACCTGGGATGTATTTCAAGGCCCACCTTCAAACTCCACTCTTTGCTTGACATCATGGGAAAATCAAAAGAAATCAGCCAAGACCACAGCAGAACACCACATCCTTGGGAGCAATTTCCAAATGCCTGAAGGTACCACGTTCATCTATAGCAGGGGTGTCAAAGTCAAATGGACGGAGGGCCAAATAAAAAATGTAGCTACAAGCCGAGGGCCGGACTGTTCGAATGTTCATTGAAACATTTTTAAATGACGCATATAGTCTAGTGAACCTAATTGAACCTACTGAAAACCTAACAAATATATTCCAATATGATCAGATAAATAAAGCAATATTTTCTTATGGCTCTGTCAGTAATCTTTAATTTTCAACAGACACAAAAGACAAATTTCCTTTATATAAAAATCCCCATAACATGAACATTAAATGAAAGAAACCGGTATTCAAGGCACCATCAGTAGCCTATATTTTCTATTTTAGCAAAAGTGGGCTAAATTTACTTCAAAGAAAAAAAACAATAATAGCAATTTTCTATCATCCACTCAACTGAAATATTTTAAAAATATAATTGGATTGAAATACAATAAAATAAAGTGCAAAAATCTATTAATCAAAAACAACACTTTGTTTAAGGAGAAGTAACATGCAGTGAAAACAAATATTAAACTTTAACTTTTAAACTTGAACTGAGTAAAAACTCTAAATATGTGATTGCACAGTAATGTTCACTTGTTTGAGGTTGAGGGTGATACTTGGTGGTGTCCCATCTTTTCCACAAGTTCATCAATGTTCGGGTGTTTCTCAAGGCAGCTCCATCTCATTTACACATCTTGACACCTCTTCATACAAATCATGCCCCGTAGTTGTGCCATGCATAGGACGTAAAGCCAAAAACTCCTCTGTCACGCTTAGGCTGGAGTCCACTCCGCGGATGAAAATTGACAACTGGGCAATGTCAGAAATGTCGGTGCTCTCATCCACAGCCAAGGAATATGCAATGAAATCTTTTCCTTTTTCACAAGCTGCTCTTTTAGATTGATGGACAACTGGTCTACTCTCGGCAATGGTGTTTCTGCTCAGACTCACATTTAAAAGAGTTGCCTTTTTTCTGGGCAAACTTCGTCACAAACTTTAATCATGCAGTTTTTGATGAAATCCCCTCCGTAAATGGCCGGGCTGATTTAGCGATCTCTTCTGCCAAAATAAAACTGGCCTTGACAGCAGCCTGGCCTTGTGATTTGGCTTTTTTGAACAGAGCCTGTTACGTAACGAGATTTGAGGCCTCGTTTTAATTCCTCTGCCTTTGTAGCCTTTGTTCCATGTCCATATTCTTGTTTTTGTCCGCGTGTTTCGTTTCATAATGTCGTCTCAGATTATACTCTTTCAGTACCGCCACACTTTCTCCACACAGAAGACACACAGGTTTTCCAGCTACCTCCGTGAACAAATACTCCGACTCCCACCTTGTTTGAAACCCCCGGTTCTCAGTGTCCACCTTCCGTTTTGCCATTTTTGATGGGTATCTGAAAGTTAATTTTACTGTGATGCTGACAACTGCTGTGCCAATAAATATTGAAATGAAGCAGCCTACTGCTCGGTGCGTCACCGTTGCATTGTGGGAAATGTAGTATTGGTGCGTGTAAAAGATCTGCGGGCTGCCGGCTTGCTGCAGTCTGCGGGCCGGTTCTAATAATAAATCAAGATCATCCCAGGGGCCGTAAAAAACCTTCTCGCGGGCCGGATGTGGCCCGCGGGCCTTGACTCTGACATATGTGATCTATAGAAACAATAGTATGCAAGTATAAACACCATGGCTCCACGCAGCCGTCATACCGCTCTGTCTCCCAGAGATGAACGTACTTTGTTGTGAAAGTGCAAATCAATCCCAGAACAGTAGTAAAGGACCTTGTGAAGATGCTGGAGGAAACGGGTACAAAAGTATCTATATCCACAGTTAAACGAGTCCTGTATCGACATAACCTGAATGGCCGCTCCGCAAGGAAGAAGCCACTGTTCCAAAACCACCTTAAAAAAGTCAGACTACGGTTTGCAACTGCACATGGGGACAAAGATCGTACTTTTTGGAGAATTGTACTCTGGTCTGATGAAACAAAAATAAAACTGTTCGGCCATAATGACCATTGTTATGTTTGGAGGAAAAGGGGGAGGCTTGCAAGACGAAGAACACCATCCCAACCGTGAAGCACGCTGGGTGGCAGTATTATGTTGTGGAGGTGCTTTGCTGCAGGAAGGACTGGTGCACTTCACAAAATAGATGTCATCCTGATGAAGGGAAATTGTGGCTATTGAAGCAACATCTGAAGACATCAAGACAAGTTAAAATAAAGCTTGGTTGCAAATGGGTCTTCCAAATGGACAATGACCCCAAGCATACTTCTAAATTTGTGGCAAAATGGCTTAAGGACAACAAAGTCAAGGTATTGGAGTGGCCATCACACAGCCCTGCCCTCAATCCTGTAGAAAAGTTGTGGGCAGAACTGAAAAAGCATGTGCGAGCAAGGAGGCCTCCAAACCTGACTCAGTTACACCAGCTCTGTCAGGAGGAATGGGCCAAAATTCACCCAACTTGTTGTGGAAGGCTACCTGAAACGTTTGACCCAAGTTAAACAAGGCAATGCTACCAAATACTAATTGAGTATGTAAACTTCTAACTCACTGGGAATGTGAAAGAAATAAAAGCTGAAATAAATCGTTCTCTACTATTATTCTGACATTCTTAAAATAAAGTGGTAATCCTAACTGACGTAACATCATTTTTACTAGGTTTAAATGTCAGGAATTGTGAAAAACTGAGTTTAAATGTACATACACTAAGGTGTATGTAAACTTCCGACTTCAACTGTAGGTACTGGATGACCGGAAGCTTTGCCCCAGTGATGTACTGGGCCATACGCACTACCCTCTGTAGTGCCTTATGGTCAGATGCTGAGCAGTTGCCATACCAGGTGGTGATGCAACAGTTCAGGATGCTCTCGATGGTACAGCTGTAGAACCTTTTGAGGAGCTGGTGACCCATGCCAAATCTTTTCAGTCTCCTGAGGGGGAAAATGTTTTGTTGTGCCCCCTTCACAACTGTCTTGGTGTGTTTTGACCATTGTAGTTCATTGGTGATGTGGACACCAAGGAACTTTAACTCTTGACCCGCTCCACTTCAGCTCTGTCGACGTTAATGGGGACCTGTTCGGCCCTCCTTTTCCTATAGTCCACAATCAGCTCCTTTTGTCTTGCTCATATTGAGGGAGAGGTTGTTCTGGCATCACACTGCCAGGTCTCTGACTTCCTCCCTATAGGCTGTCTCATCGTTGTTGGTGGTCAGGCCTACCACTGTTGTGTCGTCAGCAAACTTAATGATGGTGTTAGTTGTGCTTGGTCACGCAGTCGTGCGTGAACAGGGAGTACAGGAGGTGACTAAGCACGCACCCCTGAGGGGCCCCGGTGTTGAGGATCATCGTGGCAGATGTGTTGTTGCCTACCCTTACCACCTGCAGGCGGCCCGTCAGGAAGTACAGGATCCAGTAGCAGATGGAGGTGTAGCTTAGTGATGAGCTTGTGGGTTCTATGGTGTTGAATGCTGAGCTATAGTCCATTAACAACATTCTCTCATATGTGTAATTTTTGTTCAGGTGGGAAAGGGCGGTGTGGAGTGGCTTTAGGGTTTCTGGCATGATGGCGTTGTTGTGAGCCATGATCAGCCTTTCAAAGCACTTCATGGCTACAGACGTGAGTGCTACTGGACAGTAATCATTTAGGCAGGTTACCTTCGCTTTCTTGGGCACAGGGACTATGGTGGCCTGTTTGAAACATGTAGGTATTAGGAGAGGGAAGAAGTTGGAAGTTGGTCAGGGAGAAGTTGAAAATGTCAGTAAAGACAGTTGCAAGTTGGTCCGCGTATACTTTGAGTACATGTCCTGGTAATCCATCTGGCCCACAGCTTTGAATGTTGACCTGTTGTCAAAGGTCTTTCTCACATCAGCTACAGAAAGCGTGATCACAGTTGTCCAGAACAGCTGGTGCTCTCATGCATGCTTCAGTGTTGCTTGCCTTGAATCAAGCATAAAAGGCATTTAGCTCATCTGGTAGGCTGATCACTGGGCAGCTTGTGGCTGCGTTTCCCTTTCTAGTCCGTAACAGTGTTCAAGCCCTGCCAAATCCGACGACCGTCAGAGCTGGTGTAGTAGGATTAAATCTTGGTCCTGTATTGACTCTTTGCTGGTTCGTCTGAGGGCACAGTGGGATCTCTTAGCGTCTGGATCAGTGTCCCGCTCCTTGAAAGCGGCAGCTCTAGCCTATAGCTTGGTGCGGATGTTGCCTGTAATCCATGGCTTCTGGTTGGGATATGTACGTATGGTCACTGTGGGGATGACGTCGCTGCACTTAATGATGAATCCGGTTACCGAGGTGGTATACTCCCCAATGCCATTGGATGAATCCCGGAACATATTCCAGTCTGTGCTAGCAAAACAGTCCTGTAGCGTAGCATCCGCATCATCTGACCACTTCCGTATTGAGCAAGTCATTGGTACTTTCTGCTTTAGATTTGGCTTGTAAGCAGGAATCAGGAGGATAGAGTTATGGTCAGATTTGACAAATGGAGGGAGAGCTTTGTGTGTGGAGTAAAGGTGTCTAGAGGTTTCCCCCCCCCCCTCTGGTTGCACATGTAACATGCTGGTAGAAATGAGGTAAAACGGATTTAAGTTTGCCTGCATTAAAATCCCTGGCCACTAGGAGCGCGTTACTGGATGAGCATTTTCTTTTGTTTGCTTATGGCGGAATACAGCTCATTGAGTGCGGTCCTAGTACCAGCTTCTGTTTGTAGTGGTAAATATACAGCTACGAATAATAAAGATGAGAACTCTCTTGGGGGATAGTGTGGTCTACAGCTTATCATGAGGTATTCTTCCTCAGGTGATCCATTTCTCGAGACTTCTTTCATATTAGACATCAAACACCAGCAGTTAATGACAGACACACATCCCCGCCCCTTGTCTTACCAGACGTAGCTGCTCTGTCCTGCCGGTGCACGGAGAAGCCAGCCAACTCTATATTATCCGTGTCGTCGATTTAAGATGCTTAAGATATTACCGTTTTAATGTCCCGTTGGTAAGATGGTCTTAGTCATAGATTGTCCCGTTTTTTTCCAATGATTGTACGTTGGCCAATAATACGGAGGGTAGTGGTGGTTTACCTACTCGTCTACAAATTCTTACAAGGCACACGCGGATGAAGGGATTTGGGCCTTGTCTCGACAAAGCAGCATATCCTTTGCATTGGACACATTAAAGAAAAACTCTTTGTCCAGTTCGTGGTCATAGCTGTTCTGATGTCCAGAAGCTTTTTTTGGTCATAAGAGATGGTAGCAGCAACATTACGTACAAAGTGAGTTACAAACAATGCGAAAAAACGAACAAAATAGCACAGTTGGTTAGGAGCCCGTAAAGCGGCAGCCATCCCGCCCGGCACCATTATTATCCATATGTGTTTATTAACCTGGCATTTGGACATGTGTCCGTCAAACCACCGAGCGGAGGGGACAGACAGTCAGGAAGGGTGAGGCAATGGAGGAGCAGCCAATAGTTGGGCAGCTTTAGGGTTCAGTTGCACAGAGGTGGATCCTAATCCTCATCCTAAAAGTGTCCATAAAGCACTCAGGACGGGCCCCCACGGATAGAGGGCCGTAGTAGGGTGCTCCTATAGCGGGCATGAATATCAGGAACACCGGCAGGTGCATTTAGGACCATATTTTAATTTTTCAGGTGATTTCACACCCCCTCTGTTGTGTGAATGAATTCGAGTGGGACAGAAGGTTCATTAAAATAGAGGAGTTGGGGTGTGTGTGACTCTGTGCGTGATTGTGAGCGCGAATGTGAATTCAAACGTGTTTGTGTGTGTGTGTGTGTGTCTCTGTTTATGTGTGAAAATGTACATTCATCTGTACATGTAATCTTAATTTGATCACTCTTGTCGCAGAGAACTGCAAACTTGTAGTGTTTGAGGTTTTAAAAGGCTTCTACCGTTTTGTAAGTTCCACTTTCAAATCTGACTTGATTTGCCCTAATGAAAAACTGTATCAACCCCTGTCAAAATGTCCATTTAATTATAATCCACATACTAATTCACATCACAGATCTGTATGTGTTTTGTGTTCATGAGGAGCACCCTAAGTACACACAGTAATTACACTGGCACTTTCTTGGACCTGTTGGCAGTAATATAAATGGCGATTTTGGTGATGAAAGATGCTGGCAGGGGGTCTAAAATGGATTTGTCATTCCAATCTGGAAAAGATTGGACCAATTTGTCAGTCATTTATAGAAACAGCAGTCCAAACTGATGCGATGTACATCTTCCCAGGATCCTAGGCTGAGCTAGTTCTCTTAACTGAAGCAATTAAAATATCCAGAAGTGATTCATCTCTAAAACTCATTTAATGACAGTCTATGCAGCAACAATTGTGATGTGTCTGTGACAAAAGTCTATCTTCAGTAATCATAGGTGTACTAAATTGCCTCTAACCTTAAACACCTTTCCGTTAGACACGATCGAGAGCTTTGTTGTGTCCGACGTCAACCAAGAGCTTTAATCATTTCCCTGGAAGAGATAAAGGCGCAGAGATAAACGTATGTGTTCTATTTCTAGAAATGTCCGAACAAATTATTACCCATCGTCCATTGCATTTCACTTGCTTTCGTAAGAGAGAATTGTGATTATACAGAACTACAGTAACTTGAGAGAGAAATGTTTAATAGAATTGCTAAATGTCACATGGGAGTACTGTATAAATGTTTTAAACACTTCTGTAAACAGATGTGAACTTTAGCAATTTACTTTGTTGAACCATTATTCACTCGGACGAGTAAGTACTTACTGGTTATCAATGAAAGGGAAACTTGTTAAGTTTTACATATTTTTTTTTTTACATGTTATTTACTGCTTTTATGTGCCTGACAATTTATTGCTGCCACCCAGGTTGCATTACGATTCTGCCAATATAAGAAATAGGCTTTTTGGTCTCTCTCCCAAAACTCGTGACTGCTTTGTCTTTTTTTGTTTTAAGGGATGATATATTTCATTGCCTCTCTGTTTTATGGTCAGTTGGTGGAATGTGTCGACTCATTTGATATACTGAAACATTTTGTTATTGTTCCTGTAGTGCTATCATAATATTGGGTAACAATTTAAATGAACTGTATATTATAAACATTACATTTATTTGAACCCTTTCTTTTAAATCTGTGTTATGCATCAGGTCCCCATAAAGAAATGGTTGATCAGATATACAATTCTATCAACCAAGCCACAGATTTCCTCTAGACTTGTCTGTCTGTATCATTACATTATAGGCTGCTGAATGTCTCTTCCATGCTTCAAGAAGTGTGAAATAATTTGTGTGGGTGGACTAATTGACTACTTGATTGACTTCCCTGAAACAATTGATCCAGCCTAGCAGCAAGTCAACAGCTTACTCTGGGACGAAGGAGGTCTTTGTTTTCCCCCTGTTGTAGACAATCCATGAGGGCCTTAAACATGTCTCTGCATCGTGCCACTCAGGATTAGAGGAGATGGATGGACATTGAAAATAGAGGGGCTGGTATTGACCCCTGGAGGACTCCTGCTGAACGTCGACATCTGAACGCAGTTCCTCTAGGTATTGACTGAGATGCCCTCTGTTCCTGGACACAACCCTTATTACCCTTATTACCTGTCCACTCAGTAGACTGCATGCCTGCTGCCTTGACTGCTGTAGTTCCTGCAGTCAAATGACCAAATTGCCCTCTAGTGGCCTCATGGGTGGAATGTTATTCATATTTTTCAGAATTTCATCGTTAATAATTTTTAAAAATGTATCCGGTGTTTCTGTCAAAATGTTTTCTTATTTCATTATTCTATGATGTATATCAAAGCAAAGCAAACTCAATTATAAACATTTAAACTCTCTATGACATGGTACAGGTGTCTTTTTTATTTATGCCCATAACCATGTGGGTGAGGTATACATTTTTTTTTTTTAAATATTATTTTTTTAATCAAAGTAGATTTGTATAAGACTACCAAGAAACATCCTGTGTGACCCTGATTTAGCCCACTGCAGTAAATAAAATCAACTCCTTTCTGTTTCAATAGCTCCTGGGCATAAGGCAGACAGTGCTTTCATCCCTCAACACTTTCTCAAGTTGTGTGTGTGCATGGAGGTTTGGTGCTGTTCTCACAAATAAGACAGTTGGTACTTATTGGAACCCAATTTTAACAGAGGCTGTCACAGAGAGACAGTCGGTGCCAAGTCAGACAAACAAAAGCTGCTGCAGCTGAGAGAGAGCGAGAAAGAGAGGCTTCATGTTAGCAGTGTCTGACTGTAGGCTCTCTTTCCATCTCTGGCTTTCTCTCACTGATCCTATGGAACACCGGGGTCTAGTCTGGGATAATACCGTAACAAATACATTTAGCCCAATATGCACAATAGTTGGACCTGTTCAAAACAAATTGTAACAGGAGGAATCGGTTTGATGTGATAACAATGTCAATACAGTATGGAAATATTATACGGGCTCTTGTTTAAGCCTTGATGCATCTATATCTCCTCGTGTGCTGGGGGATTTTCTACTGACTTGATTCTAGCACTTCTCCCGGGTTCCAGCGGCCCCAACACCATGCTGTCACTGAGTACTGTTACATGCACACTGAACACCGTACTCTGATTATTACCTTATATGCCGATTTAAGAAAAGCAAAGTAAACATTAGCCAATTAAAATACCTGGATTTAAAATGGCTATCTTTTGAATTATTAAGACATGTAAAGACCTTACTCAGAGTTCTGTCAGTGTATTTGATGAGAGTCCCATCAGGTAGCCTGACTTCAGATGTGTTTGTGAACAGGATTATTAGAGAAATCATTCTTCTTGCAAAGCATGTAAACATTTTTATCAAACTATATTAGAGTAATCACAATTGTATTATTGTGTATGTACACGTACATCCCCACGGTCCGTCTCTGTAAAGATTCCATATTTACTCTTGACACATCCTCATGTATCCATTGCCATGGCAGCCTGTTACTTAACATACATGACATGTACGACGCATGATCACCGCCACTGTTTCCCCGAGAGAAATCAATCTACCCTGGGGCTCATGAGTGGCACAGCGGTCTAAGGCATTGCATCGCAGTGCTAGAGGCGTCACTACAGTCCCTGGTTCAATTCCAGGCTCTATCACAACCAGCCGTGATTGGGAGTCCCATGGGGTGACGGACAGTTGTCCGGGTTAGAGTTTGGCCGGGGTAGGCAGTCATTGTAAATAAGAATTTGTCCTTAACTGACTTGCCTAGTTAAATAAAAACAATTATCCTCTTCGCTCTGTCAATAGTTCAGTCTTTTTTTCTTTCTCTGTCCTTTCATCCATTCGAGGCTCAGTGTTGGAACCTTGTATGTGCAGTGGGAGTGTGATTGTCACATCTACCTTATGGCTGTTGTTTGTGTACTGTACAGTGACTTGCATTGTTGTGGTCCTTCTCCTGTCCTCCTTGTTGGTGTCGTCTAACGATCATTCAGAATGATAGCCGGGGGCTCGGGTACAAACACACTGGGGATTGATGGGACCAAACCCTTGGACATCTGCTGCCATAGATCTCCAAGCAGGCTTTGGTTAACGAAGAGGCTGTGAGAAAGTGTTTGTGTGGATGGGTGTTTGGGTTTATCCAGTCAAAGAATGAAATATCAAAGACGACTATCTGAAATTGTGCCTGAATCTGAATCGATTCCCAAACAATGGGTGCAGTCCTTCCAAAAATGTGTATGGTAGGTCAGTGCTGTCCAGATTAGATTGAACACTGGATAAGGCATATGCTCGACAAACTGTTAGAATCGGTATAGCGTGCTATGCATATTTCCCCATTACTCAGTCTCCTGTCCTGGTGTGATTTGAGCAGGCTGCACAAGGGGAAGGAAAATCAATTAACCTTTAGGGCAGCGGGAGCACCTTCCAACCAGCCGGGAGGGGAGGAAATGCATCTGGATTTAAAGGTTAGGGGATGGGTACTGATGGAGGAGAAATACACACAGGGGCATAAGTGATTTGTTACTGGATATACACAAATACACACTTGCAGACATGCAAAGCAAATACACACATACACCATCACAGATACACAAACACACTCACTCTTGTTTAACTAACCTTGTGGGGGGGGGGACAATACCATTCAAAATCCTATTTTCTTAACCTAACCGTTACTCTAAGGTTAGGTTTAAGGTTAGTTAACCCTAAATCGAACCCTAAAACTAATTCTACCTTAATCCTAAAACCACTAGAAATAGCATTTGATCTTGTGGGGAATAACAATGTCCCCAGTTGGTCCCAAAAAATTATAATTACTGTTCTTGTGGGTACTTCTAGTCCCCACAAGTATAGTTAAACACATCCCATTGACACATAATCATGTGCACGTTTAAGGAACAGTCCACATACAATGTGTGTGTCGATTGTGGAAGTGTGGAATAAGACATAATATAAAACCTGAGCTTCATCCAAGCAAGAAGACAAACTCTACGTTAATTAAAAATAAACATTGAAATGAAATCACCTCTTCGTTTTTATTTAATTACAGTCCACACACTGAAAAAAAATCAATGGAACAGAGTACTGCAACTATTCTAACCTCAGACACCAACAACCTACATGATTGCAGCCAGGTTCACCTTCAGCGGGGGCTATTCTCCTTGGCCGTGACTAAGTCCACATCTGGCGTGAGAGGAAGACCAGTAGCCAGGTGAGGTGCAGGACAGCCAACCCAGCCAGGTGGATAAACATGGAGCTTCAGCCAGCCACATGCATACTGCTGCTTTCTTAATAACTGCCAGAATAAATGGAATTAACAGGGATTCGGTGATTAAATCATATTTACTCAGGTTCAGGAAATTCACTTATTTAATCAAAACCTCTCCAAATTCGTTTTACAAGGAAAACAAAGAGGGGATTTAATTTCAGTGTTCATTTTTTATTTCAAGTTCAATGTAGTACACTACATGATGAAAAGTATGTGGAGCCCATCTCATTCCAAAATCATGAGCATTAATATGGAGTTGGTTCCCCCTTTGATGCCATAACAGCCTCCACTCTTCTGGGAAGGCTTTCCAATAGATGTTGGAACATTTCTGTGGGTACTTGCTTTCATTCAGCCACAAGAGCTTTAGTGAGGTCGTGCACTGATGTTGGGTGATTAGGCCTCCTGCACTAAACTTTACAGTTGGCACTATGCATTGGGGCAGGTAGCATTCTCCTAGCCAGATTCCTCCATCAGACTGCCAGATGGTGATGCGTGATTCATCACTTCAGAGAACACGTTTCCAATGCTCCAGAGTCCAATGGCAGTGAGGTTTACACCACTCCAGCTGACGCTTGGCACTGCACTGCGCATGGTGATCTTTAGCTTGTGTGCGTCTGCTCGGCCATGGAAACCCATTTCATGAAGCTCTCAATGAACAGTTCTTGTGCTGATGTTGCTTCCAGAGGTAGTTTGGAACTCAGTAGTGAGTTCAGCACTCGGCGGTCCCATTCTGTGAGCTTGTGTGGTCAACCACTTCGCGGCTGAGCCGTTGTTGCTCCTAGACGTTTCCACTTCACAATAACAGCACTTACAGTTGACCGGAGCAGCTCTGACAGGGCAGAAATCTGACTAACGGACTTGTTGGAAAAGTGGAATCTTATAACAGTGCCACGTTCAAAAGTAATTGAGCTCTTCAGTAAGGCCATTCTTATGCCAATGTTTGTCTATGGAGATTGCATGGCCGTGTGCTCAATTTATGCATTTGTCAGCAACGGGTGTGGCTGCAATAGCCAATTCCACTCATTTGAATCGGTGTCCACATACTTGTGTATTTCAGCAAGTAATTACAATATGAAAAATACTGCAATAGTCTTGAGCAGATTGTTTACATCAATTGTGCAGCGAATGAGCATATACCAAATCAAAATCAAATCAAATCAAATTTTATTTGTCACATACACATGGTTAGCAGATGTTAATGCGAGTGTAGCGAAATGCTTGTGCTTCTAGTTCCGACAATGCAGTAATAACCAACTACTGTCTTATACACAGTGTAAGGGAATAAAGAATATGTATATAAAGATATATGAATTAGTGATGGTACGGAGCAGCAAGATACAGTAGATGGTATCGAGTACAGTATATACATATGAGATGAGTATGTAAACAAAGTGGCATAGTTAAAGCGGCTAGTGATACATGTATTACATAAGGATGCAGTAGATGATATAGAGTACAGTATATACGTATGCATATGAGATGAATAATGTAGGGTATGTAACATTATATAAGGTAGCATTGTTGAAAGTGGCTGGAGTTGAGTCAGTGTCAGTGTCAGTGTGTTGGCAGCAGCCACTCAATGTTAGTGGTGGCTGTTTAACAGTCTGATGGCCTTGAGATAGAAGCTGTTTTTCAGTCTCTCGGTCCCAGCTTTGATGCACCTGTACTGACCTCGCCTTCTGGATGATAGCGGGGTGAACAGGCAGTGGCTCGGGTGGTTGTTGTCCTTGATGATCTTTACGGCCTTCCTGTAACATCGGGTGGTGTAGGTGTCCTGGAGGGCAGGTAGTTTGCCCCCGGTGATGCGTTGTGCAGACCTCACTACCCTCTGGAGAGCCTTACGGTTGTGGGCGGAGCAGTTGCCGTACCAGGCGGTGATACAGCCCGCCAGGATGCTCTCGATTGTGCATCTGTAGAAGTTTGTGAGTGCTTTTGGTGACAAGCCGAATTTCTTCAGCCTCCTGAGGTTGAAGAGGCACTGCTGCGCCTTCTTCACGATGCTGTCTGTGTGAGTGGACCAATTCAGTTTGTCTGTGATGTGTATGCCGAGGAACTTAAAACTTGCTACCCTCTCCACTACTGTTCCATCGATGTGGATAGGGGGGTGTTCCCTCTGCTGTTTCCTGAAGTTCACAATCATCTCCTTAGTTTTGTTGACGTTGAGTGTGAGGTTATTTTCCTGACACCACACTCCGAGAGCCCTCACCTCCTCCCTGTAGGCTGTCTCGTCGTTGTTGGTAATCAAGCCTACCACTGTTGTGTAGTCCGCAAACTTGATGATTGAGTTGGAGGCGTGCGTGGCCACGCAGTCGTGGGTGAACAGGGAGTACAGGAGAGGGCTCAGAACGCACCCTTGTGGGGCCCCAGTGTTGAGGATCAGCGGGGTGGAGATGTTGTTGCCTACCCTCACCACCAGGGGCAGCCCGTCAGGAAGTCCAGTACCCAGTTGCTCAGGGCGGGGTCGAGCTTGATGACGAGCTTGGAGGGTACTATGGTGTCGAATGCCGAGCTGTAGTCGATGAACAGCATTCTCACATAGGTATTCCTCTTGCCCAGATGGGTTAGGGCAGTGTGCAGTGTGGTTGAGATTGCATCGTCTGTGGACCTATTTGGGTGGTAAGCAAATTGGAGTGGGTCTAGGGTGTCAGGTAGGGTGGAGGTGATATGGTCCTTGACTAGTCTCTCAAAGCACTTCATAATGACGGAAGTGAGTCCTACGGGGTGGTAGTCGTTTAGCTCAGTTACCTTAGCTTTCTTGGGAACAGGAACAATGGTGGCCCTCTTGAAGCATGTGGGAACAGCAGACTGGTATAGGGATTGATATATGGAATATGTCCATAAACACACCGGCCAGCTGGTCTGCGCATGCTCTGAGGGCGCGGCTGGGGATGTCGTCTGGGCCTGCAGCCTTGCGAGGGTTAACACGTTTAAATGTCTTACTCACCTCGGCTGCAGTGAAGGAGAGTCCGCATGTTTTCGTTGCAGGCCGTGTCAGTGGCACTGTATTGTCCTCAAAGAGGGCAAAAAAGTTATTTAGTCTGCCTGTCTGGTTTTCATATTGTAGTCCGTGATTGACTGTAGACCCTGCCACATGCCTCTTGTGTCTGAGCCGTTGAATTGAGATTCTACTTTGTCTCTGTACTGACGCTTAGCTTGTTTGATAGCCTTGCGGAGGGAATAGCTGCAATGTTTGTATTCGGTCATGTTACCAGTCACTTTGCCCTGATTAAAAGCAGTGGTTCACGCTTTCAGTTTCACGCGAATGCTGCCATCAATCCACGGTTTCTGGTTAGGGAATGTTTTAATCGTTGCTATGGGAACGACATCTTCAACGCACGTTCTAATGAACTCGCACACCGAATCAGCGTATTTGTCAGTATTGTTATCTGACGCAATACGAAACATATCCCAGTCCACGTGATGGAAGCAGTCTTGGAGTGTGGAGTCAGCTTGGTCGGACCAGCGTTGGACAGACCTCAGCGTGGGAGCTTCTTTTTTTAGTTTCTGTCTGTGGGCAGGGATCAACAAAATGGAGTCGTGGTCAGCTTTTCCGAAAGGGGGGCGGGGCAGGGCCTTATATGCGTCGCGGAAGTTAGAGTTAGAGATCCAAGGTTTTTCCACCCCTGGTTGCGCAATCGATATGCTGATCAAATTTAGCCTTGTTAAAATCCCCAGCTACAATGAATGCAGCCTCCGGATAAATGGATTCCAGTTTGCAAAGAGTCAAATAAAGTTTGTTCAGAGCCATCGATGTGTCTGCTTGGGGGGGATATATACGGCTGTGATTATAATCGAGGAGAATTCTCTTAGTAGATAATGTGGTCGACATTTGATTGTGAGGAATTCTAAATCAAGTGAACAGAAGGATTTGAGTTCCTGTATGTTTCTTTCATCACACCATGTCTCGTTAGCCATAAGGCATACGCCCCCGCCCCTCTTCTTACCAGAAAGATGTTTGTTTCTGTCGGCGCGATGCGTGGAGAAACCCGCTGGCTGCACCGCCTCCGATAGCGTCTCTCCAGTGAGCCATGTTTCCGTGAAGCAAAGAACGTTACAGTCTCTGATGTCCCTCTGGAATGCTACCCTTGCTCGGATTTCATCAACCTTGTTGTCAAGAGACTGGACATTTGCAAGAAGAATGCTAGGGAGTGGTGCACGATGTGCCCGTCTCCGGAGTCTGACCAGAAGACCGCCTCGTTTCCCTCTTTTTCGGAGTCGTTTTTATGGGTCGCTGCATGGGATCCATTCCGTTGTCCTGTTTGAAAGGCAGAACACAGGATCCGCGTCGCGAAAATCATATTCTTGGTCGTACTGATGGTGAGTTGACGCTGATCTTGTATTCAGTAGTTCTTCTCGACTGTATGTAATGAAAAAAACCTAAGATGACCTGGGGTACTAATGTAAGAAATAACACGTAAAAAAACAAAAAACTGCATAGTTTCCTAGGAACGCGAAGCGAGGCGGCCATCTCTGTCGGCGCCGGAAGTCATACAGTGGGGACAACAAGTATTTGATACACTGCCTATTTTGCAGGTTTTCCTACTTACAAAGCATGTAGAGGTCTGTAATTTTTTTTGTCATAGGTACACTTCAACTGTGAGAGATGGAATCTAAAACAAAAATCCAGAAAAATCAAGTAATTTGCATTTTTTTGCATGACATAAGTATCTGATACATCATAAAAGCAGAACCTAATATTTGGTACAGAAACCTTAGTTTGCAATTACAGAGATCATATGTTTCCTGTAGTTCTTGACCAGGTTTGCAAACACTGCAGCAGGGATTTTGGCCCACTCCTCCATACAGACCTTCTCCAGATCCTTCAGGTTTCGGGGCTGTCGCTGGGCAATACGAACTTTCAGCTCCCTCCAAAGATTTTCTATTGAGTTCAGGTCATGGCCCCATCTATCCTCCCCTCAATACGGTGCAGTCGTCCTGTCCCCTTTGCAGAAAAGCATCCCCAAAGAATGATGTTTCCACCTTCATGCTTCACGGTTGGGATGGTGTTCTCGGGGTTGTACTCATCCTTCTTCTTCCTCCAAACACAGCGAGTGGAGTTTAGACCAAAAAGCTCTATTTTTGTCTCATCAGACCACATGACCTTCTCCCATTCCTCCTCTGGATCATCCAGATGGTCATTGGCAAACTTCAGACGGGCCTGGACATGCGCTGGCTTGAGCAGGGGGACCTTGCATGCGCTGCAGGATTTTAATCCATTGTGGCGTAGTGTGTAACTACACACTTACACAGCTCTCTGGTCTTGGCCATTGTGGAGTCTGTTTGATTGAGTGTGTGGACAGGTGTCTTTTATACAGGTAACAAGTTCAAACAGGTGCAGTTAATACAGGTAATGTGTGGAGAACAGGAGGACTTCTTAAAGAAAAACTAACAGGTCTGTGAGAGCCGGAATTCTTACTGGTTGGCAGGTGATCAAATACTTATGTCATGCAAATTAATTACTTAAAAATCATACAATGTGATTTTCTGGATTTTTGTTTAAGATTCCGTCTCTCACAGTTGAAGTGTACCTATGATAAAATTGTTTTGTAAGTAGGAAAACCTGCAAAATCGTTAGTGTATCAAATACTTGTTCTCCCCACTGTATATGTCCCACTTTGATTAGTGTGCCTATTTTCAAAGTTTCTGGTGTCAGAGGAAAGCCCATAAAATTGTCACAGTGCCTCGTTATTGTGTTTTATTATTACTTTTTATTTTAGCCTACTTGGTAAATATTTTCTTCTTCTTCAACTGCACTGTTGGTTAAGGGCTTGTAAGTAAGCATTTCACGAGTAAAGTCTACACTTGTTGTATTCGGCGCATGTGGCAAATAAAGTTTGATTTGATTTAATTGCATCCTTCTTGGGTTTGTGGATCTTTCCTCATATCAACTTTTAACAATTTCCCTGCAGCATTCATACACTGTGGCAATAGTCAACTGAAGCTCAAGCAATCACACTGCATTCTGCAGTGAACATCTGCTACTTGACAAACAATCAATAACACCACCATGTTGGAAAACCACCAACACCAGACAGACTTAACAAGGGTCCCATTATTTTTTTGCCATTTCTGTATAGCCAATGGACAATGAACTCAGCGAGGTACAGCAGGAAAGTGTGGTTCCTTGCCATGCGGTTCCCTATGAGGTTCATTCTGAACTTGATTTACTGGACTAATGAGGGGAGAAAATGACTGGGCTTTCAATGGCAGCCCAACTGGGCCCATGTTCACCAGAGATATCATTACATTCCTGTGCATGCTTATGATGGTGGGGACAAGTTAAGCCAAAGAGATGGAGGGTGTGGGGGGTCTGCAATATGGTTCCTTTCCTCCCTTTGGTGCCATAATGCTAGGCTACACACCATTTAAAAATGCCATGCCAGCTCATTGTTAGGAGAGCAATGTACTATACATGGCCAGCTCATCTTGATTGAGGCACATTACTCAACTAACAGTGAGCAACTGCAGATTTCCCACGGTCTGCAGGAGAAGTTTTTGCTGATCCATTTTTGTGCCGTTTTCAATCTCCTGTCCCTGAATGACAGGTCTCCAGCACTGAACAATGACAACCACTGAGGGTGTCAATATACTGATCATAAGTAGACCGTCAATATTCCGTAGACAGGGCATCATGACAATCTTAAAGGGATACTTCTGTCACGCCCTAATCTGTTTCACCTGTCCTTGTGCTTGTCTCCACCCCCCTTCAGATGTCACCCATCTTCCCCAATTATCCCCTGGGTATTTATACCTGTGTTTTCTGTCTGTCTGGGCCAATTCGTCTTGTTTGTTCAAGCCTACCAGTGTTTTGTGTCTCAGCTCGTGCTTTTTCCAGTCTCTCTTTTCTCACCCTTCTGGTTTTGACCCCTGCCTGTCCTGTACCTTTGCCCCTACTCTGGATTACCGACCTCTGCCTGACCTGACCCTGGGCCTGCCTTGAGAGAGAGAGAGAGAGAGAGAGAGAGAGAGAGAGAGAGAGAGAGAGAGAGAGAGAGAGAGAGAGAGAGAGAGAGAGAGAGAGAGAGAGAGAGAGAGTGAGAGTGAGAGAATGAGAGAGAGAGAGGATTATCCTGGAAAATGAGAGAAGGAGAGAGAGGACCCAGATCAGCTCCTCCTCTGAAAGGCCCTGGAATTCTTTTAAGAAAAAACGTCAGAGCCTCCATTTTACCCCAGTAATGAATAACAAAGACGAGTCATCATGCATATAATACATACAAATTAGGCTACTTTAGTTATCATGAGATGAAATAAATGATCCCAGCACACTGCTGCTCCTATCACAGGGTGACTCATAGGGCTTTCCATTTCAGTCTGTACACAACGTCTTTTGAACTGTAAGTACAGCTAAGTATCTTGGTCATGTTCTTTTATTCAGTCCTTTTTTGACTCATGTCCTCCGACAATTACTTCCGTTATTACTCACCTCATAACCAGTTCGGCCTATCACTTCTGTGATTACCAGTTAGAATTGAAGATTAGCTATTACTATTGAAGATTAGTTATCACCCTTATGCCAATGTCTTTTCTCATGTAGCTGTAATATTTGTAACTAAATGTCGATTTTCTTTACATGTATGGTTTTCCATATCTACGTTTTGGAATCAGTTTGTGATTTATTCATGAATCGTAGTGTGGCCCGTCTCCTGCCTGTGAAGTGACAAAAGTGTGTAGCATTCTTCACTCTCCAAGTCCTGAGTGTTTACGGCTAATAGAAAGGGTTTCCATGAAAAGAAAGTGTTTCTCTATAGATGTGTTATTAAAGAAACCAGCACAGTGTTCTTAAACACTCAATGCCTGCTCCAGCAGTGGGTGAACAGTGCAAGGACAAGTACTGTCCATCATGCCATACCATGATTGCACAGAGGAAAATAATGTGCTCAACAGCAAATTAAACAAAAATTATTTCAGCCTTTCACCCTTTCATCCAGTAAAATAATGCAATACACCGTATCTATCGAAATAGTTGGAAGTGTTTTAAATTCTAGTACTATTTCTAAAGGAGTAGAACAGATGAAGTATGTTTGCTTTCAGGGGACAAAACACAGAACAAAAAGCTGGACAATCTTTTACTCGCAGCACATTTAGCCCATTTCCTTTGAGCACTTTATTAGAGACTTTAGATGTATAAAAACATCAAACACAACTGGAGAAAACCCTCCAGAAACACGAGACAGATCTCTGGTCTTTGCCCGAGCAGCTGTCCACACACCGTCTGCTACTCTATTCATTCCCCATTTCCTCCTGATGAGGTGATCGAAGAAAAGGGAGATAGATACAGCCTGTTAGTGGCCTTTCCCTCAGCTGGGATTACAAGGCGCTGCTATCCATCCATCCCCTCACTGTAGCTTATTGTCCAGGCTGGTGTGGCATGCTTCACACATGGCTTAAGAAGGGTTGGAGAGGCGATAGTGTCATGACACTATCTGAACAGACGGCAGACCAGAGGACCTGGCTGAGATGTGCCCCTCGTCTCTCGTCCATCTCTCTGTCAGGCGAGGGTGGTGTTTCTCAGAACCTCCAGAAATCAGGGAGCATCGGGGAATCAACAGATGGGAGTAAATGTCATTATCTTTGGGCTACCTCTGCCAGCTTATCTCTGGGCTGTAGACAGGGGAGAAAGGAGACAGGCAAGGAAAGGCAATTACAGAACAATGAGAAGGGTCTAAACTGCCACCTCGTGAGCTGGGTCTGTGCCACTGGTCTCTCCAGGCACATAACTGAGCAGTTGATTGACTACCATCATGGTCAACCATTGACAACACAATATGCTCAACCAGTCCTACTCGACACTTAGAGTAGATAGATCTCTAACATGAACCACCTCAGTAGTGGTTGACTTTGAGTTTTGAAGTTTAAACATCATCCTCCACAGAGATAAGTGGTGTTAAATGGGTCCTTGTGTCCGGCAGAACAACTTCAGTCTCATTGCATAACACTTTATACATCCTTACATAACAAACATGGAGGATCGGTTAGGCACTACCCTCTTAGCCTCCACCACCACAGCTTTCACCTCTATTTCTCCAGAAATAACCTCCGGGCCACCAAAGCGGACAACCACCTCAGAAGTGTCCTTTGAAGGGGAGATTCAACGGGCGGCTTCTCCCTTCACACAGACATCTGAGCCAGGGTATATGAATAGGCTTTCTCTCTCTTGGTGGTTGTTGGTGAAGGTGCGGGGGAGGGGAGATACGTGGGGGCTGAGTGTAAATACAAATATCAGTCGATATGGTTTCAAGTCTCATTCGTCTTGGTAAGTAAGCCAGTCTTTGGTAAGCCAGTTCCTTGCACTTGTGCGCCTGTCAAATAGACCTCTGTCTTTTTTAAGGAACACAAAGCCAGGGAACAAGAAGAGATTATATGTTCCAGGCTGTAAATTTGTTCTCATTGTCTCTCCTCTGATGGGAGCTCAGTGATGGTGTGCAGAGGGAAAGAATGCGCAACGAAATGTTGAATATATGAAAGAGCTTTAAATAGTGATGCCTCCTCATTCTTAAGGGCTTTGCTCCTACTCAGTTTGTTTTGTGACCTTTCCACCACTCCTATACTGCTATTCCAAATGTAGAAAACAAATCATCTCAAGGATGATAAGTCGCTCTGGATAAGAGCGTCTGCTAAATGACTTAAATGTAAATGTAAATGATGTGCAACGTTGTGTAGCTGCGAAATTTCAATAGAAGAACTTTCAGCTTCATTCACAAAGACACCCACACCGTGAATAAACTTTATTTCAGATGTCATTTGATGCTCTGTACAAAGTTTATTGTCATAGTCTCAGAAACCCTGTCTAAAGAGATGTATCGACTCCCAAGGCTGACAAATGAATTGCTACCCACTGGGCACACACTGGTTGAATCAACGTTGTATCCACGTCATTTCAATGATATTACGTTGAACCAACATGGACTAGACATTGAATTGACGCCTGTGCCCTGTGGGTACTATCTGCAACAGTTGCTGTGTGATTCTCATAAAACCAGCTTTAACCATGTTAGTAGCAAATTGAGTTAGAAAACTACTACGCATCTGTAAAAATTAACTACAGTACACTGCATGACCAAAAGTATATGCTCGTCAAACATCTCATTTCAAAATCATGGGCATTAATATGGAGTTGGTCCACGTTTGCTGCTATAACAGCCTCAACTCTTCTGGGAAGTTTTTCCAGTAGATGTTGGAACATTGCTGGGGCACTTACTTCCATTCAGCTACAAGAACATTAGTGAGGTTGGGCACTGATGTTGGCCGATTACGCCTGGCATCCAGTCACCATTCCAATTCATCCCAAAGGTGTTCGATGGTGTTGAGGTCAGGGCTCTGTGCAGGCCAGTCAAGTTCTTCCACAACAATCTCAACTGACCATTTCTGTCCTGTCGGGCTGTATCACCGCCTGGTATGGCAACCGAACTGCCCGCAACCGCAAGGCTCTCCAGAGGGCGGTGAGGTCTGCCCAACGCATTACCAGGGGCAAACTACCCACCCTCCAGGACACCTACAGCACCCGATGTCACAGGAAGGCCAAAAATATAATCAAAGCTAGGACCGAGAGACTGAAAAACAGCTTCTATCTCAAGGCCATCAGACTGTTAAACAGCCATCACCACTAGCATATTAGAGGCTGCTGCTTATAGGCATAGACTAGGAATCACTGGCCACTTTAAGAAATGGAACACTAGTCACTTTAATAATGTTTACATATCTGGCATTACTCATCTCATAAGTATATACTGTTTTTCTATACTATTCTACTTTATCTTAGTCCGTTCCGCTCTGACATCACTCGTCCATATGTATGTAGTCTTAAATCATTCCTACTTAGATTTGTGTGTATTGGGTATATGTTGTGTAATTTGTTAGATATTACTGCACTGTCTGAGCTAGAAGCACAAGCATTTCACTACATCTGCAATAACTTCTGCTAATCAAGTGTATGTGACCAATACAATGTGATTTGATTTAGTGACGCCTCAAGCACTGAGATGCAGTGCCTTAGACCGCTGTGCCTCTCGGGGCATGCTGTAACAGGAAAGAGACTTCCCCAAACTGTTGCTACAAAGTTGGAAGCACAGAATCGTCTAGAATGTCATTGTATGCTGTAGTGTTAAGATTTACTTTCACTGGAACTAAGAGGCCTGAAGTATGAAAAACAGCTCCAGACCATTATTCCTCCGCCATCAAACTTTACAGTTGGCATTATGCATTCGGCAGGTAGCATTCTCCTGGCATCCGCCACACCAAGATTCGTCCACCGGACTTCTAGATGGTGAAGCGTGATTCATCACTCCAGAGAACGTGTTTCCACTGCTCCAGAGTCCAATGGTGGTGAGCTTTACACCACTCCAGAAGTCGCTTGGCTTTGCGCATGGTGATGTTAGGCTTGTGTGTCGGCAGCTTGGCCATGGAAACCCCTTTCATGAAGCTCCTGACGATCATTTTTTACACAATGCGCTCTTCAGCACTCGGCGGTCCCGTTCTGGGAGCTGGTGTGGCCTACCACTTTGTGGCTGAGCCGTTGTTGCTCCTAGATGTTTCCAATTCACAATAGCAACACTTACAGTTGACTGGGGAAGCGCTAGCAGGGCAGGAGTTTGACGAACTGACTTTGTTGGAAAGGTGGTATCCTATGACAGTGTCACATTGAACATCACTGAGCTCTACTGACAATGTTTGTCTATGGGGATTGCATGGCTGCGTGCTCAATTTTATAGACCTGTCAGCAACTGGTTTGGCTGAAATAACTGAATCCAGTCATTTGAAGGGTGTCCACATACATTCTGACGACTAAGATGCTCAGTAATATGATGTATTAGTTGAAATACATTTAAAATTTTCGCCTGAATTCTTCACATTTTCACCCCAAATTCTCTCGGTGGATGCTGCAGTGAACCCACTGGCGTCGGGAGCAACAGCTTGCACGTGCCTTACCACTCCATTATGTCTCCTTGTCATGGCTTTTGCGCTATCAGTACAGACACCAACACATCTTCACCACCAAAGTCTATTTGATGTCACAAAGCTGTCCAGTACTTTAAAAAGATCCTCTCCTGTCGTCCTGGTTTCCAGTGGTTTGCAGAAGAGAATGTCTTCCTCAATTGACCCCCCATAAATGTAACAGACATATACCAGGAGCTGTGCCAGGCCCTCCACGTCTGTTGACTCATCCAGCTGTAATACATAGAATTCACTGGCTTGTATGTGAAGTAGTAATTTTTTCAAAATATCTCCTGCCATGTCACTGATGCGTCGTGAAACAGTGCTGTGTGATGAAGCCATCGTCTGTATAGTTTTTTTGGCTTTTTCCCCCATCCATGTCCGTGGCAGCAGGAAGAATGAAGTCCTCCACAATAGTATGGGGCTTGCCTGTCCTAGCCACTCGTTAGTTCACCATATAAGACGCTTCTAGCCCTTTCTTATTAATGGTATCTGTTGCTTTTATACATGTCTTACTACTCAAAAGTCGTTTTAATTCATTCTCACTCAAAAAACTACAGTGGCTTATTTTTCAAATTGGCATGTTTTGTTTCTAAATGTCTGCGCAAGAGTGACGGTTTCATCGAGTTGTGAGTACTTTTGCACATATAACACACTGTGGCTGTGGAAAGGCACTACTCCCAATATACACTACCATTCAAAAGTTTGGGGTCACTTAGACATTTCCTTGTTTGCTTAAAGATAAGCAAGTGCTCAACTGGCAGCTTCATTAAATAGTACCCTCAAAACACCAGTCTCAACGTCAACAGTGAAGGTGCGACTTCGGGATGCTGGCCTTCTAGGCAGAGTTCAAAGAAAAAGCCATATCTCAAACTGGCCAATAAAAATAAAATATTAAGATGAGCAAAAGAACACAGACACTGGACAGAGGAACTCTGCCTAGGAGGCCAGCATCCCAGAGTCGCCTCTCATTTACATTTACATTTAAGTCATTTAGCAGACGCTCTTATCCAGAGCGACTTACACTGTTGACGTTGAGACTGGTGTTTTGAATAGAATAGAATAGAACGACGAGTTTCAGAAGAAAGGTCTTTGTTTCTGGTCATTTTGAGCCTGTAATCGAACCCACAAATGCTGATGCTCCAGATACTCAACTAGTCTAAAGAAGGACAGTTTTATTGCTTCTTTAATCAGGACAACAGTTTTCAGATGTGCTAACATAATTGCGAAAGGTTTTTCTAATGATCAATTAGCGTTTTAAAATTATAAACTTGAATTAGGTAACACAACGTGCCATTGGAACACAGGAGTGATGGTTGCTGATTGTTTTTTATTTTAAATTATTTAACCTTTATTTAACCAGGTAGGCTAGTTGAGAACAAGTTCTCATTTACATCTGCGACCTGGCCAAGATAAAGCATAGCAGTGTGAACAGACAACAACACAGAATTACACATGGAGTAAGCAATAAAGAAGTCAATAACACAGTAGAAAAAAATAAGAAGAAAAAAGAGTCTATATACATTGTGTGCAAAAGGCATGCGGAGATAGGCGAATAATTACAATTTAGCAGATTAACACTGGAGTGATAAATGATCAGATGGTCATGTGCAGGTAGAGATACTGGTGTGCAAAAGAGCAGAAAAATAAATAAATAAACAGTATGGGGATGAGGATAAAATGGGTGGGCTATTTACCGATGGACTATGCTGCTCAGATAGCAGATGTTTAAAGTTGGTGAGGGAGATAAAAGTCAGCGATTTTTGCAATTTGTTCCAGTCACAGGCAGCAGAGAACTGGAAGGAAAGGCGGCCAAATGAGGTGTTGGCTTTAGGCATGATCAGTGAGATACACCTGCTGGAGCGCGTGCTACGGGTGGGTGTTGCCATCGTGACCAGTGAACTGAGATAAGGTGGAGCTTTACCTAGCATGGACTTGTAGATGACCTGGAGCCAGTGGGTCTGGCGACGAATATGTAGCGAGGACCAGCCGTCTAGAGCATACAGGTCGCAGTGGTTGGTGGTATAAGGTGCTTTAGTAACAAAACGGGTGGCACTGCGATAAACTGCATCCAGTTTGCTGAGTAGAGTATTGGAAGCTATTTTGTAGATGACAATGCGCCTCTGTATGCCTATGTAGATATTTCATTAAAAATCTGTCATTTCCAGCTACAATAGTAATTTACAACATTAACCATGTTTACACTGTATTTCTGATCAATTTGATGGTATTTTAATGGACAAAAAAATCAGATTTTCTTTCAAAAACAAGGACATTTCTAAGTGACCCCAAACTTTTGAACGGTAGTGTAAGTGAACCGCAAATCCATGTAGTTTTCATCATATTTGCTCCTCTTCAATGGTATATCATCCCTGTTTGTTTTTCGGTGCTTTCACAGGTAAGGGGGCAGTAGTTCTTCAGCTGCGTCAGATTCACAACTTACAGTGTCCATGCTAGCTGGGCTAACAACAAATTTAGAATTACTGATGCTAGCATTGGATGTGCTCGTGGAAGCAGAACAGCTTGTGTCGTGAACAGATGCAGGTGTAGTACTGCTGGTAGTAGCAGTACTACCAGTAGAGCTGGCATGTGTGTCTATGGACGCGGGCCTTACTTTTTTAACCATTTATCAATTTTTGAGCAAATGGAATGAGCAGCAGGTACGTTTGGCTACATACGGACCGTTAATGTGATTGGATGTTAATTTTTTGACTAGGCTACCTGTATTTGAAATTGTGTTGTTATTTAGCTGAATAAATAAAAAAATTGGCAGTGAAATGTAAATGTGAATTTTATTTGGCATATCCCCGACGGCATTGAGCATAGCCCAGTTTGGGAATACCTGCCGTAACGCATCTGGATTAAATTCTCTGGTCATTTTATACAATTTTACTTGAGAAAAACCACATTTATTTGAATAAAATTCAAAATATGTTGCTGTAGTTTGTCCATAAATACTAGTTGAAGATTACATTAAACTCTGTAAAAACACAGTGTCTGTGGACATGTTGAGTTTGTTTTACTCACTGCTTTAGCACACTCTACCAACCCGGATGTCTTAGTCGTGTCTGAATCATGGCTTAGGAAAACCACCAAAAGCCTTGAAATCTCCATCGCTAACTACAACATTTTCCACCAAGATAGAACTGCTAAAGGGGGCAGTGTTGCAATCTACTGCAAAGATAGCCTGCAGAGTTCTGTATTACTATCCATGTCTGTACCCAAACAATTGAAGCTTCTACTTCTAAAAATTCACCTTTCCAGAAACAAGTCTCTCACTGTTGCCGCTTGCTATAGACCACCCTCTGCCCCAGTGCTGGCCTCGATACCATATGTGAATTGATTGCCCCCCATATATCTTCTGAGGTAGTGCTACTAGGTGACCTAAACTGGGACATGCTTAACACCCCGGCCATCCTACAATCCAAGATTGATGCCCTCAATCTCACACAAATTATCAATGAACCTACCAGGAACAACTACAAATCCGTAAACACGGGCACCCTCATAGATGTCATCCTAACTAACTCGCCCTCCAAATACACCTCTGCTGTTTTCAATCAAGATCTCAGCGATCACTGCCTCATTGCCTGCATCCGTAATGGGTCTGCGAACAAACAACCACCCCTCATCACTGTCAAATGCTCCCTAAAACACTTCTGCGAGCAGGCCTTTCTAATTGACCTGGCCGGGGTACCCTGGAATGACATTGATCACTGCCCGCACCTGCTTGCCCGTCCAGCATCACTACTCTGGACAGCTCTGACTTAGAATACGTGGAAAACTACAAATGCCTAGGTGTCTGGTTAGACTGTGAACTCTCCTTCCAGACTCACACTAAGCATCTCCAATTCAAAATTAAATCTAGAATTGGCTTCCTTTATCGCAACAAAGCATCCTTCACTCATGCTGCCAAACATACCCTCGTATGGTTGAGAAAACAGAGGCTGGTAGACTACACATGACCTGACAACAGGAGGGCCCTTCCAAGGCCTCTCTAATCTAGGGAGGAGAGGAGAGAACAGTGAGAAACTGCCAAGGCTGGTAGAAAAGTGATGTCTGTCTGTCTGTCTGTCTGTCTGTCTGTCTGTCTGTCTGTCTGTCTGTCTGTCTGTGTGTCTGTGTGTCTGTGTGTCTGTCTGTGTGTCTGTCTGTGTGTCTGTCTGCTAATGATGACACAAATAAGAGTAAAGTAGAGCAATGTATAACACAGCGAACTTAGTAAACAAGGCATTTGTGGGAAGTGCATGGGGGCCGCCATCTTTATGAACCTTCGCTATTGCTTGCTGACTTATAATGGCTGTCTCCTATTACTTGCATGTTAAACTAAGGGCCTCTCATTACCGAAAAACACATTTCTCATTAACACATAATTTAGGTCAGTTTTGATAACGAGAACCTTAATTTAGTTAACGATAATAATTTAATTCTAATGTATAGTCAATCGGTGCGCTAGGCTTTATTTATTTATTTTAACCGCTAGGCTTTATTTTACTACAGTAGGACCATTGCTTACACCTATTGTTTATATTTTTTGTAAAACATCAGTTATTTGACTAAGTAGGGTTTGTCAAGAAATATAGAGTGTATAAACCCCATTTAATATACTTAAACCCACAATCTGGAGTTTGTGTTTCAGCAAAGACAAACCCTGATTTGGTCAGTGCTTATATTTGTCCTATTTCATACATTTGAAATGAATTATAAATGTTTTTTTTTTGCATATCCCAACTCTCTCTGAGACACCCTCAGAGAGTGGGGTCACAGCCAGGGTCAGCTCTGGGATTCCAATTAGCAACCTTTTGGTTACTGGCCCAAAGCTCTAACCGCTAGGCTACCTGCCGCCCATTTGATATCCCCCACTTTACCTGTTTTAGAACTTACCTATACAGTTGTTTCATATCCCAAGCCAGTGCTTGGTCCATATCCCACATATTTAGATACTTTATAGGCATATCATGTTATGCCATTTGCAAATAGGATCCCATTCAATCCAGAAATACATCTAAAATACCTTACAACTTTAATGATACAGTACCTACGTGTACATACTACCTCAATAAGCCTGACTAACAGGTGTATATAGCCTTGCTACTCTTTTTTCAAATGTCTTTTTGCTGTTGTTTTATTTCTTTACTTACCTACACACAAACACACACACGCACATAAACCATTTTGTTTCGCACTATTGGTTAGAGCCTGTAAGTAAGCATTTCACTGTAAGGTTTACACTTGTTGTATTCGGCGCACGTGACAAATAAACTTTTGATTTGAACTCCACACTTCTCCACGTACCGATACACCAATATTACTTGTAAGCACCTTGGAAAAATGACTTTGTCTTTAAAAAAAAAATGTTCCTACCCTTAAGTCCACTTTTGACTTGCATGCATGTAAAATCTGAAAGACAAGCACAATTACTGTAATTATTATACATACGTTTTTTTTTGGTCAATTGAATTAAGATCAGTGATTTTAATATTATGCAAGTCATTTGGGATTAGCAAATGACACAGTTTAATAATGTATTGGGTTACTGAATCTCTGACAGAGCTCAGTACAGTTTTTCAATGGATTGTCAAACTGCAACACTTATTACCGAAACATTCATTCTTATCTCCAAAAGCTGCTTATTAGGAAAAATACAACTTATACTTTAGCAATTATGGCTTATTCTTGTCATGAACATCGTCAGGGAAATGACTGTACCAAGGTGCAGCGTGGTGAGCGTACATTCTTTTTATTTACAATGTTGCCAACAAAACAAGAAACAACTAAAACGACCGTGAAGCTGACTAGGGCTATACAGGCCACTAAACACAGACAACTACCCACAACTAAGGTGGAAAAACAGGCTGCCTAAGTATGATTCCCAATCAGAGACAATGACAGAGAGCTTTCCCTGATTGAGAACCATACCCGGCCAAAACATAGAAACAGAAAACATAGAAATAAAGAAACTAGAATGCCCACCCTAGTCACACCCTGGCCTAACCAAAATAGAGAACAAAAGCCTCTCTTTGGCCAGAGCGTGACAAACCTGATGCCTTTTGTTCTTTATCCAAATATGTGTGCATAAAAATGACATGTATACACAAATAATTATGACAAAACAAGATTTAGAAAAGGTTATGTGTTGCGGTAATGAGAGAAATGACAAAATACATTTTAGTAATTTTATTAGAAATATATTTGTTTTCAGTGTTATGTCTAACTCAGGCTTTTTCAGGGGAGCAATGTTTGTGTAGAACTTTTTTGGACATTGAAAACTCTTGTGGTAATGAGAATTTTTTGCATTGGTCGTTTTTGAAATGTCTTAGTCATTTTTATGATGTATTTCTTTTTTGTCAAATTTTTTTTTCAAGTGCCAGTTTCTTGAGAATCACGCTCCTGTATGAGGTTTCACAATCAAAGCAATCACCATCACCATTCCATTCCGCGAACCTGAAATTAAACATGAAGGACAGTGGAGGAATTGAATTCCGCGAACTTGAATCACACATGGTGGCACAGGCAGAGCACAGACACATACTGTGTACACAGTGTACACACACACACACACGCATGCACAACATAACACAAATCCAGTTGCCAATACATCTTATTCTTCTCAACCACCTAATTACTTCCGCTCAATGTCTTCGACAAAGTGAGCCCAGATGGAATAAATGAAAGTGTTGCTGTTTGTTCCAGGCTTTATTTAGAGGGCCTGTCAAGCAAAAGCCTCTCTTGCATGACACCATTACCACAACATCCACATTATTGATCTCGTAGCCGGGGGTGGGGTTCCAAAATGCTCTGCGAGACATGCTCTTTCTCCTTGGGAGCTAGATAGCAGCTACTAGCCTACCTGCAGCTGCTCACGAAGCGGCGGAAGGAGATTAACGCCACGGCATGCTCTAATTAAGCAACAAGGCATGAGGGGGTTTGTGGTATGTTGGCCATATACCACAAACCACGAGGTGCCTTATTGATATTATAACTGGTTACCAACACAATTAAAACAGTAAAAATACATGTTTTGTCATACCAGTGGTATACGGTCTGATATACCACGTAATTCAGCCAATCAGCATTCAGGGCTCAAACCACCCAGTTTATCATTTTTTTGTTTAATTATAGTCCTGGAGCACCTGGAAAGAGTTCCATCACTCAAGCCTGATATTGACCACTGGGGTAACCATGGCGACAGCTCAATGAATTGTGAGTGTCTGCAATAGAGTCTGGGCGGGGAGGGGGACATACACACGCACATAGACAGACACACGCTTGAGCGCACATGCATACCTGCACACACAGAACAAGATGCACCCACTAATATAGACAGCAGAAGTTCTCATTGATTAGAAGCAAAGAAACTGACTAATTCAATTCAATCATGTTGACAGACTATCCATTATCCGTCCATTGTCAGAAATGCAGTAATTTTATGTTTGAGCATAATATTTGTTTAAACACCAGCGGTGATACAGATGTAGGATCTTAATTTTTGTTGTCAGAGCAAAATTATCCCACTGCAACAGGATTTGAACATTTAGTCCATAATGTTGCTTGATAGGTAGTTACGCTATTAGCTGGACAAAAGTAGACTATGTGGAAAGTGCACTGATGTTAATAACTGTGTTTTAGTGTGGGTTTTCTTTGAATTTATGTAAATCACAAAGCTCATCTGCATTTCCTGTGGCGCAGTGATCAAATTAAGATCCTACATCTATAGTATTACAACACCCAAGGCTGAAATAGCTGGAAACAGCATTGTTAGAACACACCATATATTACAGCAGCCATTCTATAAAGCGGTGACCAAATGCCATAAATTACAGTAAGAGCTTTCTCAGTTGTCTGTCCCTGTGGGTGAGCAGCCAGGACACGGCTATTGATTGGAAGGCCTCAAGCGGAATACATTACTGCAGCAGAAACCTTTTTGTCTGGTTGGGCACTGGCTAGGGGAAGGGAAGGCCGTCTGCTTCAGAGCAGTGTGTGCTGTAATAGGCCAATTCAGATTTCAACCTTTAAAGCCTTGTAATCGGACGTTATTGCCACAGTGGAGGTGTTCACATGAAGAGCTCCCATAAAGAGCCCTAACAAACACCTAGGCCTGCATATAGCTATATGCAGTATAATTACACATGCATACCTCTAAATATGGGACTGGGCCTGTAGATCAAATCCCAATAAACCACATAGTAGACATATTCCTCTCACATGAACTTATGACCCTCGCTCTTCATGTCAAAAAGGTGCCATGAGGATAAACCAATCATTAGATGATTGACAGCAAAGGCTCTCATACAGTATGTGTAAACACATAAACTGAACACTCCATACAAAAACAATAAACGTAACGTGAATAACCAAAACCGAAAACAGTACCATGTGGTGTAAAACACAGACACGGAAACAATCACCCACAAAAACACAGTGAAACCCAGGCTACCTAAGTATGATTCTCAATCAGAGACAACTAACGACACCTGCCTCTGATTGAGAACCATACTAGGCCGAACACAGAAAAACAACCTAGACACACAAAACATAGAATGCCCACCCAGCTCACGTCCTGACCAACACTAAAACAAGGAAAACACAAAAGAACTATGGTCAGAATGTGACAGTATGTACTGTATCACCTATCATCTCTTGCTTTACCGACCCACAGGGCCATATAAATGATAATGGACCTACATTTATAGTCTCTCCACTTTGTCCAGCTTGATCAAACAGTGATCAAAACGAAAGCTACACAGTCAGGGAGCATCACAAATTCCAAAAGTGATGAATAGAGGACAATTCACAGCAAATTTTGGCCGCACTTAAAATATATGCATTTTAAGTGTGGCCCTCCATACCTCGGTGAAGACCTAATGCAGCCCGCGGGGACAATTTGTTTGACACCCCTGCTTTAAGCTATTCATACTTGTTGAACTACAACAATATTACAATGAACTCCAATACATTTCAATGGCCATAGACTTGAATGTTTTTTGTTGTTGTCTTTTTTACAAATTCCAGACACTACTCCTCTTGAAACGTTTGAGCTATCAACACCAAACCAATGTTGAAATGTGCAGACTCGCTTAAATGTTATTAATTTAAAAAAATAAACGTCCTCTCACTGTCAACGGCGTTTATTTTCAGCAAACTTAACATGTGTAAGTATTTGTATGAACATAGCAAGATTCAACAACTGAGACATGAACTGAACAAGTTCCACATACATGTGACTAACAGAAATGGAATAATGTGTCCCTGAACAAAGGGGGGGTCAAAATCAATAGGAACAGTCAGTATCTGGTGTGGCCACCAGCTGCATTAAGTACTGCAGTACATCTCCTCCTCATGGACTGCACCAGATTTGCCAGTTCTTGATGTGAGATGTTACACCTGCAAGTTCCCAGACATTTCTGGGGGGAATGGCCCTAGCCCTCACCCGCCGATCCAACAGGTCCCAGACGTGCTCAATGGGATTGATATCCGGGCTTTTCTCTGGCCATGGCAGAACACTGACATTCCTGTCTTGCAGGAAATTACGCACAGAATGAGCAGTAGGGCTGGTGGCATCGTCATGCTGGAGGGTCATGTCAGGATAAGCCTGCAGCAAGAGTACCACATGAGGGAGGAGGATGTCTTCCCTGTAACGCACAGCATTCAGATTGCCTGCAATGACAACAAGCTCAGTCTGATGATGCTGTGACACACTGCCCCAGACCATGACGGACCCTTCCAAATCGATCCCGCTCCAGAGTACAGGCCTCGGTGTAATGCTCATTTCTTCAACGATAAACACAAATCCGACCATCACCCCTGGTGAGACAAAAACGCGACTCGTCATTGAAGAGCACTTTTTACCAGTCCTGTCTGGTCCAGCGACGGTGGGTTTGTGTCCATAGGCGACGTTGTTGCCGGTGATGTCTGGTGAGGACCTGCCTTACAAAAGGCCTACAAGCCCTCAATCCAGCCTCTCTCAACCTATTGTGGACAGTCTGAGCACTGATGGAGGGATTGTGCGTTCCTGGTGTATCTCGGGCAGTTGTTTTTGCCATCCTGTACCTGTCCCGCAGGTGTGATGATTGGATGTACCGATCCTGTGCAGGTGTTGTTATACGTGGTCTGCCACTGCAAGGACGATCAGCTGTCTGTCCTGTCTCCCTGTAGCGCTGTTTTAGGCGTCTCACAGTACGGACATTGCAATTTATTGCACTGGCCACATCGTCCTCATGCCTCCTTGCAGCATGCCTAAGGCACGTTCACACAGATGAGCAGGGACCCTGGGCATCTTTCTTTTGGTGTTTGTCAGAGTCAGTAGAAAGGCCTCTTTAGTGTCCTAAGTTTTCATAACTGTGACCTTAATTACCTACCATCTGTAAGCTGTTAGTGTCTTAACGACCGTTCCACAGGTGCATGTTCATTAATTGTTTATGCGTCATTGAACAAGCATGGGAAACAGTGTTTAAACCCTTTACAATGAAGATCTGCGAAGTTATTTGGATTGTTATGAATTCTCTTTGAAAGACAGGGTCCTGAAAAAGGGACGTTTCTTTTTTTGCTGAGTTTATAACCATTTTACATTTGTATAAATGATCATGGGTTTGAATGAGAACACTTGGAATACAGTGATAGCTATTCAAAATGCTTCTGCTCCTTGGCCAATTAAGACCAACTTTAAAATGTTCAAGCTTATCTAACTTCAAATTCTCTAAAACCTTTATAAGCTATAAACCATTTATATTTGCATAAATTATCATCAAATGTAATGGATTCAATGCCAATGAAACAGACATCAGTGTGCTTCTAACAGTATGGGTTCCAGTATGGGTTCCTCTATTGTCCCTATTGCTGTATCGGGCTCAAACCAGTGATCCTCTGCTAGCAAACACATGTCACTGCCCTCCTTGACAACATACCAATCGTTGATCTATGGAAAAATATTTTATTTGATAGCTCCATCTGTGTCATTTCAAGTTACCTGTAGAGTGAGCTTGCGGTAGGTTCTTAACTCCATTACACTCTTCGTCCACTGTCCCTATCACCATACCATGCTCTGCTCGCAAACACACATGGACAGACCTCCCTACTTGATAAGTTGACAATCGTTTGAGCTAATGAAAAAGATCCATAGGCGATATTTCAAGCTAGCTGTGGAGTGAGTACGTTACTTTCTTAACTTTACACCAACCATAACAGCGTATGTCTGTAGCTAAAAGTGTTAAAGAGCTAGCATTTAAAACATCTACCACTTAAACAAATGTTTATCCTTATGAATTATAACAATTTAAATTAGCATAAAATAATCCACCAACAGTAAAAGTAACTCTTGAACTGTTCAAGAGCTAAAGACACCTAATCAACTTATGTTCAGGCTATCCTATCCTATCAAGCAATCAATCAATCTTTCCATCTATCTATACTATACACAGTGACTGTGATGGCGCCGACAGAGATAATATATATATATAATATAATAATAAATATATGCCATTTAGCAGACGCTTTTATCCAAAGCGACTTACAGTCATGTGTGCATACATTCTACGTATGGGTGGTCCCGGGGATTGAACCCACTTCCCTGGCGTTACAAGCGCCATGCTCTACCAACTGAGCTACAGAAGGACGGAGATGGTGGCCTCGCTTCGCGTTCTTAGGGAACTATACAGTATTTCGTTTTTTCATGTATTATTTCTTACACTGTTACTCCAGGAAATCTTAAGTCTTCTTACATACAGCCTGGAGGAACTATTGGATATACATTACGACCAGGAATACGACTTTCCCGAAGCGGATCCTCTGTTTGGACCACCATCCAAGACAACGGATCAGATCCCAGTAGGTGATCTAAAACAATGGCGCCACAGAAGGGGCAGATAGGGTGGTCTTCTGATCAGGCTCCGGGCACATCGCTCACCGATCCCGAATATACTACTCACCAATGTCCAGTCTATTGACAACAAGGTAGACGACATTGGAGCAAGGGTTGCCTTCCAGAGAGACATCAGAGATTGTAACATTCTCTGTTTCACGGAAACATGGCTCACTCGGGATACATTATCAGAGTCGGCACAGCCACCCAGTTTCTTCATGTATCGCGCCAACAGAAACAAGCATCTCTCTGGTAAGAAGAAGGGCGGGGATGTATTAACGAATCGTGGTCGTGATCATAACAACATACAAGAACTCAAGTCCTTTTGTTCAACTGATCTAAAATTCCTCACAATCAAATGCCGACCAAATTATCTACCAAGAGAATTCTCTTCGATTATAATCACAGCCGCGTATATCCCCCCCAAGCAGACACCTTGACGGCCCTGAAATAACTTCATTGGACTCTATGTAAACTGGAAACCACATATCCTGAGGCTGCATTTCTTGTAGCTGGGGATTTTAACAAGGCTAATCTGAAAACAAGGCTCCCTAAATTTTACAAGCATATCGAATGCGTGACCCGGGCTGTCGGCCCAGACAGCATCCCTAGCAGCATCCTCGGAGCATGTGCAGACCAGCTGGCTGGTGTGTTTATGGAAATATTCAATCAATCCCTATCCCAGTCTGCTGTTCAAACATGCTTCAAGAGGGTCACCATTGTTCTTGTTCCCAAGAAAGCTAAGGTAACTGGGCTAAACAACTATCGCCCCGTAGCACTCACTTCCATCATCATGAAGTACTTTTGAGTCAAGGATCATATCACCTCCACCCTACCTGACACCCTAGACCCACTCCAATTTGCTTACCACCCCAATAGGTCCACAGACGACGCAATCACACTGCACACTGCCATAACTCATCTGGACAAGAGAAATACCAATGTAAGAATGCTGATCATCGATTACAGCTCAGCATTTAACACCAAAATCAAAACCATCCAAAATCATCATTAAGCTTGAGACCCTGGTTCTCCACCCCGCCCTGTGCAACTGGGTCCTGGACTTTCTGACGGGCGATCCCCAGGCGGTGAAGGTAGGAAACAACATTTCCACCCCGCTGATCCTCAACACTGGGGCCCTCAAGGGTGCGTTCTCAGTCCTGTCTTGTACTCCCTGTTCAACCATGTCTGCATGGCCATGCACGCCTCCAACTCAATCATCAAGTTTGCAGACGACACTACAGTGGTAGGCTTGCTTACCAACAATGACGAGACGGCCTACAGGGAGGAGGTGAGGGCCCTCGGAGTGTGGTGTCAGGAAAATAACCTCACACTCAACGTCAACAAAACAAAGGAGATGATCGTGGATTTCAGGAAACAGCAGAGGGAGCACCCCCCTATCCACATAGACGGGACAGTAGTGGAGAAGGTGGAAAGTTTTAAGTTCCTTGGTGTACACATCACAGACAAACTGAAATGGTCCACCCACACAGACATCGTTGTGAAGGCGGCGCAACAGCGCCTCTTCAACCTCAGGAGGCTGAAGACATTCGGCTTGTCACCAAAAACACTCACAAACTTTTAAAGATGCACAATCAAGAGCATCCTGTCGTGCTGTATCACCGCCTAGTACGGCAACTGCTCCGCCCAGAACCGTAAGGCTCTCCAGAGGGTAGTGAGGTCTGCATACACCACCTGATGTCACAGGAAGGCCAAAAGGATCATCAAGGACAATAACCACCCGAGCCACTGCCTGTTCACCCCGCTATCATCCAGAAGGCGAGGTCAGTACAGGTGCATCAAAGCTGGGACTGAGAGACTGAAAAACAGCTTCTATCTCATGGCCATCAGAATGTTAAACAGCCATCACTAACATTGAGTGGCTGCCGCCAACATACTGACTCATCTCTAGCCACTTTAATAATAAAAAATTGGATGTAATAAATGTATCACTAGTCACTTTAAAAAATGCCACTTTAAATAATGTTTACATACTCTACATTACTCATCTCATATGTATATACTGTACTCTATACCATCTACTGCATCTTGCCTATGCCTTTCGGCCGTCGCTCATCCAAATATTCATATGTATATATTCTTATTAAGTCCTTTTCACTTGTGTGTATAAGGTAGTTGTTGTGAAATTGTTAGATTACTTGTTAGATATTAATGCATGATTGGAACTACAAGCACAAGCATTTCGCTACACTCGCATTAACATCTGCTAACCATGTGTATGTGACCAAAAATATTTGATTTGATTTGATTTTTCAACGAAAAACTACTTACAATTATTCTATGGCTATGGCGTCAACAGATATGGCAGCTCTGCATCTATCTCCTAAGCAACTTTGCAGTATTATTATTTTTTGTCTGTTATTTCTTACATTATTATCCCAGAAATATTTTTGCGTTATTCCTAATTCCATTCTTTTACTTTTAGGTTTGTGTGTGTTGTTGTTAATCGTTTTTAGATACTACTGGACTGTTAGATACTACTGGACTGTTAGATACTACTGGACTGTTAGATACTACTGCACTGTTAGATACTACTGGACTGTTAGATACTACTGGACTGTTAGATACTACTGGACTGTTAGATACTACTGCACTGTTAGATACTACTGGACTGTTAGATACTACTGCACTGTTAGATACTACTGGACTGTTAGATACTACTGGACTGTTAGATACTACTGCACTGTTAGATACTACTGGACTGTTAGATACTACTGGACTGTTAGATACTACTGGACTGTTAGATACTACTGCACTGTTAGATACTACTGGACTGTTAGATACTACTGCACTGTTAAATACTACTGGACTGTTAGATACTACTGGACTGTTAGATACTACTGGACTGTTAGATACTACTGAACTGTTAGATACTACTGCACTGTTAGATACTACTGCACTGTTGGAGCTGGGAACACAAGCATTTCACTACACCCGCAATAACAGCTCCTAAATATGTGATTGTGACCAATACAATTACATTTGATTTAAATATAAATAAAGACAGTTTAGTTGTTTACGCTAAGCTTAGTTGTTCTGGCGTCTTATCCGCTTCTGAAAATAACAGGCAGACTGCAGACTTTGCACAGTTGTATATGTTAAGTGATTCAGAAATGGTATTCTGTATCAGACACACAAAAAAAGAAATTCTCAAGTCAATTCTGTGAGATTATTTAAGATACCCTTTAAAGAATTAGCATTTGGGGCGGCAGGGTAGCCTAGTGGTTAGAGCATTGGACTAGTTGCAAGTTCATGTCCCCGAGCTGACAGGGTACACATCTGTCGTTCTGCCCATGAACAGGCAGTTAACCCACTGCTCCTAGGCCGTCATTGAAAATAAGAATTTGTTCTTAACTGACTTGCCTGGTTAAATAAAGGTAAATAAAGAATTAGCGTTTCAGATGTTCGGAAGCTGGGCAGGTAATCTTAGCTGTCCTGACATTAGGGGAAAGCTTGTTCCACCATTGGGGTGCCAGGAGAGAGAAGATCTTTGGCTGGGCTAGGCTGAGTTGGAGCTGCCCTCTCATAGCGGTGGGTGGGCCAAGAGACCAGAGGTGGCACAACGGATTGCTCGGGTTGGGATGTTGGGTTTGACCATAGCCTGAAGGTAGGGAGGGGCAGTTCCCCTTGCTTCTTCGTAAGGTTAGGGTCTTGAAGATGATGTGAGCTTCAAATGGAATCCAGTGGACTGTGCAGAGGAGCAGTGTGACATGGGATAACTTGGTAAGGTTGAACACCAGGCGTGCTGCAGCGTTCTACATAGATTACAAGGGTTTGATGGCACAAGCGGAGAGCCCAGCCAACAGAGAGTAGCAGTAGTCTAGACGGAACATGACAAGTGCCTGGATTAGTACCTGCGCCGCTTCCTGTGTGAGGAAAGGTTGTACTCTACGAATGTTGTAGAGCATGAACCTGCAACAGCGAGTCACTGCTTTGATGTTTGCAGAGAATGACAGTGTGTTGTTCAGGGTCACGCCAAGGTTATTTTACCTCTGGGAGGGAACACCAAGGAGTTGTCAACCGTGATGGAGAGGTCTTGGAGCGGGCAGGCCGTTCCCGGGAGTAAGATCAGCTCCGTCTTGTGAAAGCGGGTACTTACTCTCTATTCTTAGCTAGTTGTGACACAATATATCTCATCTGTCTGAACTGTCCTCTGCAGAATAAACTCAATTCGAACCCTGTGTAAAAACTAGTTATAAAAGAATGAACCAGCTGAGGCTGTCCGCTAAGGCTTGGATAAATGCATGTAGGATAATTCTTCTCATGTGTGCATTTCAGATTTGAATGGACGACTAATGAAGATGTAACCAAAAGATTTTGAATACACACATCACTCTTGCTTAATAGATGACAAGATAAACACAAAGGTATGACTAGTGATATACTTATAGCCTCACATACATTGGCATTATGTATCCAATTCTGACCAGTGGAATGGGTATTTAGCCTGGCCCCCATGCAGATGCCCCTGACGGCTCAGGTTCCTGTGTTCATGTAAATAAATAGCTGTGACTGCAAAGAGCGGCCTCAGGTTTCCATTATGACTTCACCTGAGGTGTGCATGGCAGCCGGGTGGACATAATTGTTCTGAACAGCCCAGTGTGGCGCTCTCAGTTGTGATCAGCTCATCCACACAGAGACTAAGTGTGTGTGTGTGTGTGTGTGTGTGTGTGTGTGTGTGTGTGTGTGTGTGTGTGTGTGTGTGTGTGTGTGTGTGTGTGTGTGTGTGTGTGTGTGTGTGTGTGTGTGTGTGTGTGTGTGTGTGTGTGTGTGTGTGTGTGTGTGTGTGTGTGTGTGTGTGAGAGGAAATGGTCTGGGTAGCCATTTGACTAGATGTTCAGGAGTCTTATGGCTTGGGGGTAGAAGCTGTTTAGAAGCCTCTTGGACCTAGACTTGTCCAGGTAGCAGAGAGAACAGTCTATGACTCGGGTGGGAACAAAGTATCAATTATTCCAAGTCCAGTAGTTCATGTAATTATTTTTAATCAATCACTCAAGTTGAAGCAACGTCCATTGACAATGCAAAACCAGATAGGACTGGGTTTTAATCTAATTTGTTCTGATGCATACCAGATGAGCAAGATTTCACTTCTGGAACACCTGAATAATCTTACTTACAGTATATTTCATTGCATTGCAAATACTGTAAGTGTACAATAATACATGTCTAGTTTTTCACATGAACAAATAACCTTTTCGGTCAGAACCATGTTCTCCTTGCAATGACTGAGAATCAGTGGTGATAAGTATCAGTATTAAAGGCAAAGAGCCGTGCTCAGTGAGTTGTCTGACTGCTTTGGACGTGGGAGCAGACCTGGCAGTTAACCTTTCAATGGCCTAATTACTGTAAATCACTGCCAAGGCCATTACATAACCCTATATTAAATAGGACTGTTGCTGAGATGAGAGGGAACATTAGGCAGGCTGTGGTACCTGGGGTGCAAGTATTCTTTTCTTATAATGAGATGTATCACAACAGGCAAAGTATGAAGACTTGCTTTTTTACTGTAGGGAGTTTAGGGTATGTGGGGGTATGCAAGTGTGTGTGTGTGTGTGCGTGTGTGCGTGTGTGTGTGCATGCGTGTGTGTGACACGAGCCTACCAGATGAGCTAAACTACTTCTATGATCGCTTTGAGGTAAATAACACTGAAACATGCATGAGAGCATCAGCTGTTCCCGGAAGACTGTGTGATCACGTTCTCTGCAGCCGATGTGAGTAAGACCTTTCAACAGGTTAACATTCACAAGGCCACAGGGCCAGACGGATTACCAGAACATGTACTGCGAGCATACGCTGAGCATGCACTCAGAGGTGCATGCTCAGTCCCCTCCTGTACTCATTGTTCTCTCATAACTGTGCGGCCAGGCACGACTCGAACACCATCATTAAGTTTGCCGATGACACAACAGTGGTAGGCCTGATAACCGACAACGACGAGACAGCCTATAGGGAGGAGGTCAGAGACCTGGCCGCGTGGTGCCAGGACAACAACCTCTCCCTCAACGTGATCAAGACAAAGGACATGATTGTGGACTACGGGAAAAAGAGGACCGAGCATGCCCCCATTCTCATTGACGGGGCTGCAGTGGAGCAGGTTGAGAGCTTCAAGTTCCTTGGTGTCCATATCACCAACAAACTAACATGGTCCATGCACATCAAGATAGTCGTGAAGAGTGCACGACAAAACCTATTCCCCCTCAGGAGACTGAAAAGATTTGGCATGGGTCCTCAGATGCTCAAAAGGTTCTACAGCTGTACTATCGAGAGCATTCTGACTGATTGCATTACTGCCTGGTATGGCAACTGCTCTGCCTCTGACCGCAAGGCACTACAGAGGGTAGTGTGTATGGCCCAGTACATCACTGGGGCCAAGCTTCCTGCCATCCAGTACCTTTATACCAAGCGATGTCAGAGGAAGGCCCTGAAAATTGTCAAAGACTCCGGCCACCCCAGTTCTCCCTGCCTCCGCACGGCAAGTGGTACCAGAGCACCAAGTCTAGGTCCAAGAGGCTTCTAAACAGCTTCTACCCCCAAGCCATAAGACTCCTGAACATCTATCAAATGGCCACCCAGACTATTTGCATTGCCCCCCTCTTTTACACACCTCTGCTACTCTCTGTTGTTATCATCTATGCATCGTCACTTTAATAACTCTACCTACATGTACATATTACCTCAACTAACCGTTGTCCCCGCACATTGACTCTGTACCAGTACCCCCCTGTATATAGTCTCGCTATTGTTATTTTACTGCTGCTTTTTAATTACTTGTTACTTTTATTTCTTATTCTTATTTTTTTTTCAACTGCATTGTTGTTGGGCTTGTAAGTAAGCATTTCACTGTAAGGTCTACTACACCCACTGTAAGGTCTACTACACCTGTTGTAATCGGCACATGTGATTAATACAATTTGCTTTGATTTGATTTGATATTAGTGCACGTGTGTGTTTGTACTTTGGAATCATAGGGTGGAGAAAATTTCAGATGAATCTATATGGGCGGCAGGGTAGCCTAGTGGTAGAGCATTGGACTAGTAACCGAAAGGTTGCAAGTTCAAATCCCTGAGCTGACCAGGTACAAAATCTGCCGTTCTGCCCCTGAACAGGCAGTTAACCCACTGTTCCTAGGCCGTCATTGAAAATAAGAATTTGTTCTCAACTGACTTGCCTAGTAAAATAAAGGTAAAATAAAAAATAAAAAATAAATAAAATGAGTCATTAAACGCAACCGTTGATTAACAACCCATGCTAGGAGCGATGGCTCTGTTGTGTCATCTGTCATACTGCATCCTTATGTAATACATGTATCACTAGCCACTTTGTTTACATACTCATCTCATATGTATATACTGCACTCGATACCATCTACTGTATCTTGCCTATGCCGCTCTGTACCATAACTCATTCATATATCTTTATGTACATATTCTTTATCCCCTTACATTTGTGTCTATAAGGTAGTAGTTTTGGAATTGTTAGCTAGATTACTTGTTGGTTATTACTGCATTGTCGGAACTAGAAGCACAAGCATTTCGCTACACTCGCACTAACATCTGCTAACCATGTGTATGTGCAAATACAATTTGATTTGATTTGATGTCACCAAATCTCTAAACATTCTACCATCTTCATCAGGGAAGGTGGTGACTTCAATAAAGAGTGAATTACAAAGAGCACGAATAAGACAGAAATAGACATGGAAAAGAACTGAGAACTGAGGTTGAATGACACACAAGGAACACAGGGAACATTTGAAGTACAGTAAGGCTTGACATTAAATAATGACAGTGGACAAAGTCTATTAGGATCATTGCCTCTCAACAACAGAACAGTGTTATTGGTCTTCGGAGGTCTGCTGGGTATCTGATAGCAGAAGCAATAGGTTTGTGACTGGGCATCCCCTCATATCTCAGTAACACAGGGGTCCTGGAGAAAACTCATTTGTCCAGCTAAATGGCAGAAGACGTCAATGTTTTGTCAAAACAAAATAGTCCTTTACCAAGGGGAATTCGATTTGTATAGAGCTCTAATGACAATGATTGTAGCTTGTTGAAGCATACCTCTATGCCTAGCCTATCCTGTTGATTTCATACTTCAGCTGAAGCCAATATTTGGGTAGAAGGTGTATAATACGTTCCAAATCAACTACTTCAACATGTTTGTCTCACGATAACAGTTCCCTACGCCAGCAAACACAGCAGTTCACTGAAATAGAAGCTGGAGTCCAGAAGTGTTTACTTCTAAAAGATTACATTAATACAGCAGGTTAATTCTCTCTGGTGAGCAAATATTGAGAAATAATACTCAGCATATTGTTCAGGATCTTAAATATGCAAAAAGGCCCTCACTGAAATGTCAACAAATCCCAAATATAATGGCTTCTAGTGTTTAGAGAAATATACATTTTCTCTCCAAATGAATGGTTTTGCTGTGCAATTCCAGGAGAGCAATTTTGCATCAGCAGATGTCACAAAGTGCTATACAGAAACCCAGCCTAAAACCCCAAACAGCAAGCAATGCAGGTGTAGAAGCACAGTGGCTGGAAAGGCAGGAACCTAGGAAGAAACCTAGAGTGTGCGAGACTCTCTCCATGTTCCTCAAATTGGCCCTTTTAAGAGTGCGCTGCCAATAGAGCTAAAGCACAATTATACTGTTTAGCAAACAAATTGATCTAACCTCACAGCTGAACTTAACAATGTGGCGACGTGGCAGCGGCCGGGGGCCATAATGAGACAAATTGAAAAAGGCTGAAAATGAGAACATTCATTATACTCCGCCAGTGGCAGTCCGGCACAACTTATTTCTATAGTCATTAGGGGACCGTGTCTAAATCTCCTCACCCTCTCAGGAAGCTGGCGAACACCATGTTCTGGAATGGCTCTATACAACCATTTCTAAAAGCGACAGTCTGTTTGGTATTCATGCCCGTTCGTTCTTACATAAGCCCGAGCTCTTCCCGAAATGTGTTTTGCACCAGATTTCTGATTTTGACATTGTCTCCCAAATAATCAATTACAGCTATAATTTGACTGGCACACTGGCTATGGTTCTGTTTCAGTGTTAAACACAGAGAGCTGGAGGCCTCTCTGTTTCTGGTCATGAATGATAATGATTAAATCATTCCTCAGCCTCAGTTAATGTCAACGGATGCAATTCCACGGCATCAATTCAAGACCCAGAGGGAGGCTGGCTTTCACAACTAAGGTTCCGTGTTTAAAGTTAGACTCTTTCTCATGACAATTACTCAGAAATTAAACACCACTCCTTTTATAAAGCTTTTTTTCAGCTCATGGAGAAACAAGTAAATGTAATTGAGTATGTCCTTTTCTATATTTAGGACCTGAACACCTCTCTAACTCGGTGCTCTTGTTAGTTCACTGATACATCCATTGATATTTCACTTGACACTTGACATTCACATAACTCTTTAGTCCTCCAAGCTAACAGACCTGAGAATACATTGTTTTCCCCATCCTCCTTCAATGGCCGTGAGCTGGGCTGTCTCACTCCTGTATTTATGCAGCACAAAAGCCTGCCTCCATCATTTAATAGTCATCACAGGTCTCTGTCCGCCTTATAAACAATGGCTTTTAACAAGGATCTCACCAGCCACCATAAAATCTCAGATGATTGATTTATGACTCCAAGGGCTGTTTTCCTGCCTCTTTCTAAGTACCAATTTCAGCCTTTTTCAATCTCTGTTGGTCTAGCTGGCTCTGCCCCAAAATCCCCAAAGAATATTCTAGATGTTTTTCAATGCAATCCATAAGCCTCTTGGTTTTTTTTCAACATTTGTGACATTTTGTGACTCCGACGATGAATCTATGTTTGAAACACATTTCAACATAATCATCAAAACTAAGTATACATTGAAATTGCGTTGACAATGCCACTTAGAATAGTTGAAAATCTCATGTAGAATCTATGTGGAAATTCCAACACAATTCATGTCATGTGGTGTTGTAAATACGATGAACATGCAACATCAGATCCACATCCCATTTTCATCCTATTGGGGAAATTTCTGCATTTTCTCATTGTGAAATAAATGATCTGTTTTTCATCCTATATTCACTGAGTATACAAAACATCTTTCCATGACATAGACTGACCAGGAGTCACGTCCTGACCTTAGTTCCTTTTTTATGTCTCTATTTTAGTTTGGTCAGAGCGTGAGTTTGGGTGGGCATTCTATGTTTTTTTTCTATGTGTTATAGTTCTATATGTTTGGCCTGGTATGGTTCCCAATCAGAGGCAGCTGTCATCGTTGTCTCTGATTGAGAACCATACTTAGGCAGCCTGTTTTCCCACTATGAGGTGTGGGTAGTTGTTTTCTGTTTTGTGTTTCTGCACCTGACAGGACTGTTTCGTTTTCATTCATTCTCTTGTTATTTTGTTTTGTGTTCAGTTGAAATAAAAATAACATGAACACGTACCACGCTGCGCTTTGGTCCACACCTTCTTCATACGACGACCGTTACACCAGGTGAATCAAAGTGAAAGCTATAATCCCTTATTTATGTCACTTGTTTAATCCACTTCTATCAATCATTTTTTAAATGCCCTTTTTAAAGCCCTTTTTACATCAGCAGATGTCACAAAGTGCTATACAGAAACCCAGCCTAAAACTCCAAACAGCAAGCAATGCACGTGTAGAAACACGGTGGCTAGGAAAAACTCGCTACAAAGGCAGGAACCGAGGAAGAAACCTAGAGAGGAACCAGGCTCTGAGGGGTGGCCAGTCCTCTTCTGGCTGTGCCGGTTGGAGATGATAAGAGTACATGGCCATTTTAATCAGTGTAGATGAAGGGGAGGAAACAGGTTAAAGAAGGAGTTTTAGGCCTTGAGACAATTAAGACATGGATTGCGTATATGCCATTCAGAGGGAGAATGGGCAAGACAAAAGATTTAAGTGACTTTGAACGGGATATTGGTAGTAGGTACCAGGCGCACCGGTTTGTGTCAAGAACTGCAACGCTGCTGTGTATTTCACACTCAACAGTTTAACATGTTCATCAAGAATGGCCCACCACCCAAAGGACATTCAGCCAACTCAACACATTGGTGGGAAGCATTGGAGTCAACATGAGCCAGCATCCCTGTGGAACGCTTTCGACACCTTGTAGAGTCCATGCCCCAACGAATTGTGGCTGTTCTGAGGGCAAAAGGGTGGGGTGCAACTCAATATTAGGAGGGTGTTCATAATGTTTGCTATACTCAGTGTACATAGCGCTACATTACATTTACAATTTATCTATTCAGCATGTGTTCATCTTAAGATAGCCAGGCGAGACAACCACATATCACAGTCGTATCACAACCACGTATCACATACATAAAACAATACATAATACAAAATGCAGAAAATGTCTGTGTGTTTCTTCACAGTCCCCGTCGTGCCGTAAGGTGTTCTTTTATCTGGTTTATATCTGGTTTTATTGCTAGTTTGAGTGACCTCGGGTGGCAGAGAGTTCCATGTAGTCATGGCTCTATTTAATACTGTGTGTTTATCAGCCTCTGTTCTGGACCTGGGGACTGTGGAGAGATCTACATCTCCATTGATAGATTCTGGAGTTTCTTCCATTTAGATTCCATGCATATGGTGTGCTTGGGTGTCGTGAGGAGGATGTTGATTTTCCTTAAACGAGGCCCAAGAACATACAGACTGTCTTCCTCTCAGAAAACCAAGTTGTCAGAGGCTCTGATCTCCTTTTGAGGCTAATTTGTAATGCTCATCGTTGGAATGAGGTGAGGACCAAAGCGCAGTGTGGTAAGTGTTCATCATTATATTTATTGAAACAGAGAACACTCAACAAAATAACAAAGGAGAACGAAACGAAACAGTTCTGTAAGGTGAACTACACATAACAGAAAACAATCACCCACACCACACAGGTGGGAAAAGGCTACCTAAGTATGATTCTCAATCCGAGACAACGAACGACACCTGCCTCTGATTGAGAACCATACCAGGCCAAACGCAAACCCACAACATAGAAAAAAGAACATAGACTACCCACCCAACTCACGCCCTGACCATACTAAAACAAAGACATAACAAAAGAACTAAGGTCAGAACATGACATTATTGCCAAAACAATTTGCCCGATGACCTCGGTCACTGGCAGATCTTGACCATGGAAGGCTACTGAGTACAGGCGGTTTTTGCTCTACACGGGTCCCATAGTATTGAAGGATGGCGTTTCCTAAAAGGTCTATCACCACTTTATGTCCCTCAATGTAGCCATGTCAATGTTCCTAGATTCAGATGATGACAGGAGGAGGCATTACCTTGATCATGCCAAACAGTTGCTGATGCACTTTGTTGCAAGTGTGTCTATGGTGATACAGTTACAGTGCATTGTACAATGTGCATGGTCTCACTCACTTAGCAGATGTTGCATTTCACAACTTCTCACTCAGTGACCTTAATTGGTTGAGACCCATTTGCAGTGGCTTAAACATGCCATCAAAAGCCCACATAATCCATTGGTATAAGTGATGAGGCGACTGTCTGAATAAAGAAAAGTGAAACATTCTGCCAAGAACATCCAACCATACATCAAGAATAACATATGAGATGGTTGCTTTCTCCTCCAGGACAAATGTGCATTTGGCGACGGAAACCTGGTTTGTGATGTCATTGACTCAAACTGACAACTTCTTCCATGTGCCTCCAAAGACTCCAACATTGCAAATATCTCAAATATCCACAAATGCAAGATAAATTATTTACTCAGAGGACCTTATCAGCAAGGCTGTGTCTGCCCTATCATAGGCAATACACCGTGATCTCTCTGTTGCACAGTTTTACCAAGGAAGATCACATCTTTTGGAATAGTTTGGTTTACAATTAGGCCACATATTATATTGACATTCTATTTCTCAAGGTTGTCACCTCAGAGGATGTGGGCCAGAGCAGAGTGGATGGAAAATGAGAAGGAAGGTGTAATTCCAGAGCACTGGATCAAAGACCAAACTGTGTGGTGGCCCCCAAATCAATAGTACAAAGCAATAAAGGATTGGTCCACACCCTCTCTGAAATGGAAGTAATGTAAAACTGACATCCAATACATTATACTTGAAAATGCAATAAGTCAAAAGTACAAAAAGTCAAAAATGACTTAAGTTGTTCAAACCCTCCCCCCACCTTTCAGAATCAAAACAGCAATGTGAAGTCATCGAAATCCTTGAAGCCAGTGAAGTGTAATAACTGTTGTGTTTAAACACGCATTGACAGTTTGTGTACATTCAATTTACTTGCCATGGTTTTAAGTCTGTATATTCACATGGGGAATGTAATCTCCCACCTCCAGCCACTCCTGCCAAGTTATGTAAGTATGGTAGCCTGCAATGCTGATTACTAATCAACCCCTTGTCCCTAATCTCTAGCCACTGTACAACAACCTTGCCTTTTGATTGACTGGGAGGACCTTGTACCGTATTACTTTAACTGATCCCCTCAAATCGAGTGTGTGGCTAGTGGTAAGGTAGCCTCAACCCAGAAGGAATCATTCCATGTTTCACCATTAGTGAAGTGAACCAAATGTCTGGATTTCCAGGCTAGGGGGTAAGAGCTTGGCATTTTAACTTGGCATGTTGCAAAATTTTGGTTGAAAGTTTGGTAATATGTTTAGGTAGATTTTTTCCACTTCAATAAAACGTACACCTGCATGTTTATTTTCAGGCAAAGGTCTACCCAAGCCCCCACAAAAATATGGCAAGCACCAGAAAAACTGCCACTGCTGCCAAGAAGCAAAAGGCTAAAATGCAGCACAAGCCACCAAGTAGTAATGGTGACCCGTCACAACATAACCAACTCCTTATTCTTGATCATTGTATTTGAGAAAGGTATTGTAATTGTCAAAACAATTGGCATTATGTTGTCCAATCTTTTACTGCAGAGGACCATCTTGGTCTGCTTTACTGCAGAGAATCATCTTGGTCACTCACATGGATTAACGCTGGAGAATGAGGGCTCGGTCGCCTTCTTAATTGAGGGATCCCCTCGTCAAATCGCTATAAAGGATCAAACCTTTTTCCTGTGACAGACGCAAGTATGAAACTCTCCATTTATCATTTTGGTTTAAAGTTTGGTTGAAATTAGATTGTGTTTATGTTGCATTTTACGTTGCCTTACAAATGTGTGTAATTTTTTTGCTCATACCTAAGCCCCCTAAAATCTGTTCTGAAGCACAAAAAAAACAGTGCCATTAAAGTCTTGTTTACACTGTAGACCTGAATGCTCAAATCAGTTTTGTTTTTCAAATCCGTTCTGGAATAATGACTGTCCAAACTGAAAGTTACAAGTGACCACATAGGATTTGTGTGTTCAGACAGCATTTATTTGCTGACATGGCTAAGCTAGTTGTCATAGTAACGATGGGTGTGTGCACAGTGGTGTAGGCTGATTGGTGGTACTCTAGCATCCTATCACTTAGAAGTTACAGAATGTAGCAAGCTAAGGTGACAATAATGCTTTCCATGGACGTTTTCATACTGTCAGAAGACTTTTAAAGCCTCAAAGGATAAGATGTGACCGTTTGACATGTGCTTGTCAAACTGTCAACAGACTAGACTAGCTACAAGCAACAATATATGAAGGTGGTTTGAAATGTGGCTTGATATAGCCAGTTCCATGTGCTTTTCGGCTGTTCAGACTGCAGGAAAAATAACGGATTCGGATAAGATATGCAAAAAAAAATGGATTTGAGTCACTTCAAACTGTCAATGTGAACAAGCTTAAGAAGCAAAAAGCTACAACGCCCTGCAAGCCACCAAGTGTGGGGATGGGGAAATGGCAAACTAAAACACAAGCCACCAAGCTATTATAGTGAGGACCCTTCACAACGTAAGTCAACACCTTATTCTCATTATTGATTGATGTATTTAGGAAATGTATTGTAATTGTACCAAGAATTTCCATATTGTACAATATTTTACTGCAGAGAATCTTGAGCCTTCATGCTCCAAGTTTAGGTAATGTGGGAGACCGAGGTCTCCTTCTGCCTCTTCAGATGAGAGATCCCCCTCACCACCAACACTGCAAAGGCTCACACCCTTTTCCTATCCTGGAAGCAAGAATGACTCATTTATTTTTAAGCAATTGTTTTATGATATTTAAATGAGGCTGTTATATTTGGAAGTGAACAAATGTACAACTACCTTGTTTCAGAATTTCAAAAAGAGTCCTACATCTCCTTTGTGTGATCTGTGACCTTTTCAAAGAACAGCGCCCAAGTCTGGTTGAGAAATTCAACTTCAACCTGAACTAGACGGAGAAAGATTTTCAAAAATGCATGGTGAGAAATGAAATCTTTAATTGGCATGAGTTGAATGATATTATATTGTCATGTAGTACTGGATGGAAAAATCCTACCCTTTTGTAGTACAATAGTGTCCTTTTGTAAAATTGCAGATATCTTAGGTCTCAAAGCTGAGGGGTAAAGACATCCCAGACGTGGTGAAGAGAGCAATGCATTAGTAAACTATTACGATATTTGTATCACTTTTAAAATAAGTTGTGGTGTGTACATATGTAAAGTACATATTTTGTGTTCTATACAGAACCCTGACAAACGGCCTTGTGTTCTATACAGAACCCTGACAAACGGCCTTGTGTTCTATACAGAACCCTGACAAATGGCCTCATGTCAACGATGACTATGAAAGGTAACAAATGGAAGAGGGCCTTTGAGGACTCCAACCTTTGCAGTGTCATTATAGGTACAGTGGAGTACAAATCATGACCTTTTACATGACATTTGAATACTTTCTCAAGCTAATATTTGTTTTCCCCCTTTACAGCAAGTGTGAGTCTTGGCGAATCAAAGGCTACAGAGGCAGATATATTACAGGCGATGTCAACCTGCCTGAAATATGCACCTGACTGCAAGGGGGCCAGTGGGAGAGCCAATGAGAGTTCTTAAGAAGTTAAAGCATCAAAGCCTGTTCTGACAGTGCATTTTTTTGGTTTATTGTATATCTGATTTTGGTTTCCAGAAGCCTGTGCCAGAAATTCATTTCTTGGCTTATATATCTTTTTTTTAAATGGCTTTTACATTTATTTTGTGGTGCAAGAATTTTTCATTTACATGGACAAAGGTTTACACAATGCTGTGTTGTGTTACACAGAATTACAATAGCCTACAGTAATATAGACCCTAAATCTGGAAGATACATTTTGCACCGAGAGTAGAATTGTATTATACATATCAGGGTGCTTTTCAAGAGTGTGCAACATCAGAAAGGTCCTAGTCCTAGTTTGTTTTACCTATTCTTAGCTCTTATCCTTATTTAATGTAAAGAACCCTACATCACAAAATGGCAACTGCTTCCAAACAGCTCATCGACACACTTCATGGATTAGTGATAAGGTCAAAATCAGTGTTTAGGTCAAATGAGGTCACAATGTGTTCTCAACGTTGCTCCAATATTTAAATGTAGTTGATTTATTAGTCAAGTGTAGTTTTCAAACTCTAAGGTACCTACATTTAAAAAACAACAACTGTTGGCTGTCTTTTTGAGTGTGTGAATAAAGGTTGAAATGTCATTGATCAATGTCTCAACCAAATATTACCCAAATGTCCACATTTGAAATGACTGCTCATTCAGAAGAAAAGACACCATAAATGTTTCAAAACATCTTCACCATCAAAGTAAACAACTTTAAAGTGGCACTCCAGTCTCCTGTTCACCTCATTTAAGACCTGATTTACTTAACAAAAGTAACATTGCAATAGGTGGTCCAGGTGTGTCATGACAGCACAAGTGAGGGGGTGGGCCTTTCCTCTTTTGTCCTCTATAGTTACTCAATCAAGGGAGAAGGCTCATGACATCACGGATTCCCATCAAACCAGATCCATGAATGCCCTGCCCGCCTCCTTTTTAATTAAAACAACTTTAGTGTGTATACTTTACTGTATTTATACTTGGGATAAAACTTTTCAACAGTAATAGTTAAAAAAATCACTGGAGGACGTCTTTAAAGAATATAGCTGTTAGATACGTATATATGCCAGTAGAATGTAAATGTGGCTATAGAATATGGCTACAGTGGACGCTGTGATGGATGCAGCTATCAGAGGGACAGACCATACAGAGAAAGACATAAGATAGAGACAGACAAAATAGTCTCACAAATAGAAATCAGTGTTATCATTATACAACCCTTTGGGCACAATCAAGGACATATTCAGAGAATGTTCCAGTTAAAATCTGTCAGAGAGTGGTACCCTGTCTACCCACTTAGTTGGAAAACCAGTGATACATATGACTGCTAGTAAAAAATATATTAGATTACACTATTAGTATTCATGCCCTTAGTGCTTGACAGTTACCTTATCACCCATATTTAAATATTTGCCACTTTGCCTATCAAGACTACTAGAGACAGTGTGTTTGTGTGAGTGTGTGTGAGAAAGAGAGATGAATTAACAATGTGGGACCAGTTCTGCCCATACACCATAGCTCTCAACAGTTTCAGCAAACACTGATAGAGGAAGTTCATTTTTCCCAATGAGGCTGCTCATTATTAATGTCCTGTTGTCTAGGAGACTGTCTGCCTCTGCCGTTGCCTGAGTGGCACCTTACCTCCTCCTGGTCATGAGCTGTCATTGTGTTGCATTATGGATTCTTGGTAAAGGATCCTACTTTCGCAATTGCATAAATTAATTAATAAGTGAAAACTGCCCCATGCATGTTCCTAAAAGATAATAACATTCATGAAATAAACAACCTTTTCATGGGTCTGTGGCTGTGAAACTGATTGCATTGTTGCATATGTAATTCACATATTTACAATGTTGAACTGTACTGGTACTAGCATATTGGATTTCAATTTGTTGTCCCCTGTGACTAGTTCGTTGATACTGTTCTTACTTTGCCCTTTCAATATCTGTGGGCTCTCTTGGTAATTCAGTTGGCTAATTAAGATTCTGGTGTTGGGTTAATATTAACATGACTATGTGTTTCTGAAAGGAATATTTGTCCTCTCAAAAAAAGACTAGTATAATGTACGTTGAGGAGCCTAATCTTTGTTATTCAAACAAGGTTTATAATTTAAAATAGTATTTGTAGATGTAATTATAGTAAACCTTAGGCACAGGAACAATATTTGGAAGACTATTCAGGCTTCTGATTGAACTTGTGGGCATTCACAGAAGTAATGTCAAGCTTCATTAGTATTAGTCCAAATCTAATGAGATCAAATAGCGCAATAGTGTATAACTCCAACACTAGGGTCTTGCCTAACCGGTGCTCCATTCCTATTGGACAGTGGCTGGTGGACGCTAAGTGCTGAAGAATCTTTTGTTCAAACACAAGAAGCGCGCTGGAAGTCAGTCCCGGCATTGCGCAGTGGATATGGATGTGGACGCCTCGTGCGCTCTGATCTTTGGCGCGAAGAGGTTGCACTCCGCGGCGCGCAAGGTGGCCAAATGAATCACCGCCCTCCCGGCTCCTCCAGCGTGCAATGGCTTAACAGGAGAGACATGAGTGTCCGAACGGAGGACAACATCAGCTTGTGCCAAAGGGCCCTTCAGATCGTTACGGAGCTCTGTCTAGCGGGGCATGTAGATGGGGAGAAATGCTCGGCTATATTTCCCTTGGAGAGCAACATACCAGGTAAAGGGAGCGCAGGTAAATAGGTCAAAATCAACTTTTTCTTCCTGTCCCTCTCCTTAAAGCTTGCATCCCTCTATTGTGTCATGGTTTGGTTTCTCTGGCGTCAACCTGCTGCACAAGGTTGTGTGAGAATGATGAGTTGAACAGTAAAATGCGTGTTAAATTAAACTTCAGCTGACTCAACTTTCCCCTTGAAGCGCTGCAATATAATCATGTAAGATGCGCGACTTAAGTATAGGACTAGCGTAACTTGTAGGGGGAAACATGTTTAGAATGTTACATAATCATGGAGAGGTTGTGCTGTGTCCTCATGTCGCTTTGAGCTACGCTCAACAGGTGAAACATCTGTGTCTGCAAAGGGAAAAGACTACACCTGTTGCAGCATCAATGTATGCTCGTTTTCCCATGTCATTGTGCTTGGTTCTGGCGTGTGCAATCTGATGGTGTGATAGTCTGATTGTGTGAGACCGATAGCTTGTTGAAAGAGGAGATGTGTTCTCAGTGATCTTGCATTCATTGACTCCACCATGCGCCAACTGACCGGCATGTCTGAAATTAGTCATACTGTTGGCTACCAGTTCGTGTTCTAAACATAGATCCCCTTCTGTCAAATAAACCCATTTATTTACTTGATAATGTCTCTTTCATTGATTTGGTGAAAGTTATATTGTAGCCTACTCATCAGTGCCTTTTTAATTTTATGGTAATGCTTGGATAAATGTTGAAACAGTTCTACATTCTACATATGTATTTTTTTGTAGAGTTTCTTAACAGCATGTCATTATTCCCTCTGGGTTGATGTGAGTTGCATAAGACTGTAGCAGCATTGTTACTGGTGCAATAACGTCTCTGATTTTGCGTAAAGCTTAACAGATGGAAATGGAATTGGTCGGTCAGTCTGCTAGATTGCATTTATTGCAGTAGTTTTTTGCTCTTCTCAACTAAATGGAGTTAAATTCGTGATAATTACAACACAGTTACACAATGTATTATATTACTTGATGAACTGATAACTGCCTAGGCCTACCTGCTTGTGTAATTTCCATAACTACATTTACGTTTGCAAACCAACTTAGATGAATTGTACATCTCAGCAGTCTAGCATACCTGTTAAAGTTATTAGTCTGAAAAATAAATAGACGATTTTAGCGCCACTTCATATAAAGTGGGACTGATTATTGCCTATAGATCTGGATTCTTGTTTTCACGTAGGATATGGCTTTGAGATGGTGCACCACAAAGCATACGTGTCCTTGTGAGAGTGAATGAGCAACAGGAGCGGGAATAACACGGAGAACGAACACAGCAAAGAACATGACGTCATGCAGTGATATCAGTGAGATATCTCCTGCACATTGCAATCCACACACAGGCGTATACTGTCCAACTTTATTTATAAGAAACCATACAAGTGTGTAACATGCACACAATGGAATGCATAATGCATTTTGTAACAGCCTGTGGTAAATCTTGGTTTGTATCTAGTTGCAGAGGAAGGGTATTGTGGTTTCCGAAAGTTGAATTGTCAACTTGAACAAATATGGCCATGAAGAGTGATTTATCTGTCCTGTCCATGTGAATGTCTTGGAATGAAGCTGTATGACTTTCTAACTTCCTCTGATCTTTACCAAACGAGGGCATTTGCATCCTCCTCTTTTACAGCTTGCTTTCTCTCTTCTCTTTTTTTCTCTTGCATGTTTGTCTATCATGCTCCGACCATCGCTTGCCCGTCCTCTCTCTCCCTCTGTCACTCTTTCTATCTGTCACTGTTGATCCCTGTGGTCGCTCGTAGACATCTCTATCAGTCTCCTTGCTGTGGTCGTGGGTTTCTGTGGACTCGCCCTGTTGGTAGTCTCTCTCTTTGTCTTTTGGAAGCTGTGCTGGCCCATCTGGAGGAGCAAGGCCCTCTCGTCCCACGTCGACAATGTCCCCCGGGTCGGGCTCCCTGAGGCCCCTCCGCCGCCCCCCCAGCCCGTCACACCCCTCCAAAAGGTGGCACCAATGGAAGAGGAGAAGAAGCCTGTGCCAGTGGTGAAGGTGAACGGGCGTTGCAGCTCCGTGAAGCTGCTAGAGGCGGCCATGAAGATCAGTCAGACATCCCCAGACATCCCTGCTGAGGTGCAGACGGCTCTCAGGGAGAGGCTGGGCCAGCAGGCCAAGATTCAGAGGCAGACCACCGACCCCACCTCGTCCTCCAGGTAACATTATTGGACCTCTCCCAGAGTAGTGTCCCAGTCACATTCCTGTCACTAGGTCTCAACATTCTGTTGTTATACATTTTTGGTGGCACTGGTTCCAAGGATTTCTGTGTTATGGTATGTCATATGCATGCACAGAGTTGTGCACACATAGCAAAGGCAGCGGAGGCTGCTCAGGGGAGGATGGCTCATACTAATCGCTCCAGCCATTACCACGGGCCCGTCCTCCCCAATTAAGGTGCCACCAACCTCCTGTGAGTGAAGGTTATGAACATGATGCTTTCAAACAAGTGACAACAAGTGACAAATTATATCACTTGAACCTTACACATCAAGTATAGCCATGACAAATATCAATAAGACAGTTCAGGAGAATTTGTGACGAATGACCTTAAACTGGATGCTCAGTAGATGACCTGAAGGAACATCTCCCATGGTGCTTGTCAACGGGGCGACAGCACGCCCCCTTGCTCCTCACACACACAGAAACCCTGTAATCACCCCAGGTCACGTCTTGTGTTGGGCGGGCGTGAGCCACGCTGCCATGGCAACCGCGGTAAGCACCCCGGTAATGAAACAATCAGCTGCTCTTCTCTTTGTTTTCGGGGACTGTGTTTAAACGAGCGCGTCTGTAATTAGCGCCGCCGCAGGTTGAGAACTGACGTGCTGCGAGGCGCTCGTCCTACTGAGACCCACTGAGCAGCTGCACTCCATCTTCTGCAGGAAGCCATTATTGACACTTGCTTTAGTTTGTCATTAGGAACGTTGATGCAATTTATAGAGCCTGGCGCTTTTCATGAATTACACACTGACGAAGGGGCAGAAAGGGCTAATTAAATAGTGTCTCATCACTTTTTGAGTTGAATCTCCCTCAGATGCTTTTGCAAGCTTTTCATCTAGGGGAAAAAAAGAACATAATGAAAGATTCAAAGAAGGAGAGGACTTGTTGTATATGATTGAAAAGTAGGATCAATAAAGTTAATGGCAGGTCTATCATCATGTTACTGTTTATCTCTTGAAAGTATGTTTCCCAGTGCTCTCAGAGTAAGACACTTAAAAACCTTTTACTGCAGTGGGCTAAATCAGGGACACAGAGATTGTTTTTTGGTAGTCTTATACAAATCTAACTTTAAACAAAAGTATAGACCTCACACACATGGTTATGGACTTTTAAAAAAGAAGACACCTGTACCATGTCAGATATAGAGTTGAAATGCATTCAGTTTTGAGTTTAAATCCTAATATTACACTTGATATGCATCATATAAGACTGAAATCTAACAAAACTGTTTGACATAGAAACACCAGATTTTCAGCTGTTTAATTTTTTTAACATTAATTATTCATTAGGAAATTATGAAAAATATGAATAATATTCCACCCATAAGGCCACTAGGTAATTTGACTGCAGGAAAGGGCTACAAATATCTAAATATACATGTACCAGTCTGGCTGAATCTGAAGCACGAATCTATAATTTTCAATACAAATCATCACAATCACGACACAAGTAAGGACTGCATCTGTAGTACATCCAAGTAATTAGGAATAATTTGATGATGATACCCTGCATGAATGCATCAATTTTAGGAGACGTGGATAACGTATTCATGCGAAACGAGGTGGGAGGAGACGCTTGGTGTCACTCTGGCCTTCAGGGCAAAACTATGAGCCTTTGCAACCATGTGACTTGCAGAGCGGGTGATTACCATGGAGAAGAGCAACAGATACATTCTCTTAACATCGATCCTCTCCGACAGCTACATCAGTATTCACTGCTCAAGCATTGTGCAGACACATTCTAAACAGGCAATGTCCAAGGGCAAGGGCAAAGTCAGAGAGAGAGAGAGTCTTGTTCAGAATGTACTGGTCTACTCAAATTGTGATTTTCAGACATTCCTCCACCAATCTCTGATAAAATGTTACAGAGCAGTATATATCAGTACATCACCTCATCATATGTTACATCCATAAACAGCGCCAGGTGGTATGAGACTGGGGATTTGTCATGCTGTTTTATTACTGTACGATTTACCTCCCTGCGAGAGATTAAGATTTTGACATTTTAATTGGTCACTTTTTTTACGGGCGGAAACAGAGATCTCTGACACCTGCGAGAAGTACCATATTTTGGAGCCATCCTGAGTGGCACAGCGGTCTAAGGCACTGCATCTCAGTGCTAGAGGTGTTAAAAAATATATATTTTTAATTAAAAAAAACATTTAGCAGATGCTCTTATCCAGAGTAACTTAAAGTAGTGAATGTATACATTCTTGTACTTTTCCTCATACTAGTCACCCATGGGAATCAAACCCATAACCCTGGCATTGCAAGTGCCATGCTCTACCAACTGAGCACAGGTTCAATGTGAGTATTGAGACTGAGAGCCCATCCCTGATCCTATAAGATTGAGAAAGTGGAGGACAGAAAAAGTGTTATCTTATAGAAGAAAATAATGAATGTGGCCCTGGAGAAGAAGAGTATGCAGGGAGAGGTAGAGAAAGAGTGAATGTCTTAACTGGAGTTGGGATGGCAGGCCTGCTAAAACTGATTCTGGGTCAGGGCTGACACAACAGGGAGGAATATGTGGGCAAATGTGGATGAAATCCGCCAGCCTCCTCCATTATCAACTCTTCCAGTGTATGCTATTCATCCTCTTGGATGCCATTCGCTGAATGTTCTAACAACTGTAGGAATCATGGGAGGTTGTAAATTGATGTCCCTTGTCTGAAATAATAGGACTCCCAAAGTATCCTTCACAAAGAACATTGTGTCTTATTATGTCCCAGAACATTTGCTAGAACATGCAAGGCACCTCTTCATATGAGGTTAGAATATAATGTGATGTTTTTTTCATATCCCATATGTCTTAGGGTTAGGGTTAGATTTGAACATTTGTACCAATACTAACCGTGTCGGATTAATGTGATCTTCTTATTGGCGTCAGTGGGGGGGGTAGGAGTTATCAGTTGCTAGGTGACAACCGGGAGAAGTACAGAACAGTGGTTTGCTCAAAGTATGTAAGTCATTATCAGTAGATGGACCTGGGCTCAAGGTATCCCAGGTAATGTTATTTTCCCCAAAAAGTCCTGTGAAAAACAACTCACTCAGTCATGTAGCTTCTGAGCTTCGTAAGAGTTCAATCATAAAGTAACTACATCACTACTGCTGGGGCGACAGGGTAGCCTAGTGGTTAGAGCGTTCACATCCCTGAGCTGACAAGGTACAAATCTGTCGCTCTACCCCTGAACAGGCAGTTAACCCACTGTTCCTAGGCCGTCATTGAAAATAAGAATTTGTTCTTAACTGACTTGCCTAGCTAAATAAAGGTCAAATAAAAACTTTAAAGCCAGTAAAATCTTTCTCGTTAATGCTGAGAGAATGGATTAACAACATTATAGTGCAAAAAATAATCTCAACAAACATTTTCCTACCAACAGTAAAACTACAACTACAAGAAGAAGCAAGGAATTGTAAAAACACCAATGAAGTAAACTAGTTTCATCAACAAGAAAAAATAATGGCTACCACCCCTGTCAAACAGATAAAAAAGTTGTCAATCTTTAGTACATTTCACCTATAGCTGCCGTTTCCATTACACGTCTCAATGTGTTGTTATTGTTGGGACATTGCTTTTGTCTAATAACCCTGGGTCAATGGAAACCTGCGTATTGAAAGGTACCAGGAACAGTAGATGACTTATCTCCTTTTTCAACAGGCACAATTCATTCCGCCGCCATCTGCCTCGCCAGATGAACGTGACGAGTGTGGACTTCAGCATGGACACGCTCCCCATCCGCCAGTCATCCACCGTAAGCATCGGCCGCATCAAGCCCGAGCTCTACAAGCAGAAGTCTGTGGACTCCGAGGACGGGACCCAGGAGCCGGTGGAGACGTGCGGTAAGCTGAGCTTCTCCCTGCTCTACGACTACGAGGAACAGGCGCTGGTGGTCACGATCCTCAAGGCCCTGGAACTGCCGGCCAAGGACTTCACTGGCACCTCCGACCCTTACGTCAAGATCTACCTGCTGCCAGAGAGGCAGAAGAAGTTCCAGACGCGTGTCCACCGCAAGACGCTCAACCCCACGTTCGACGAGGCCTTCTGCTTCCCGTGGAGTATGACCAGCTGTGCAACCGCAAACTGCACTTCAGTGTCTACGACTTTGACCGCTTCACCAGCCACGACATGATCGGCGAGGTGGTGGTGGACAACCTCTTTGAGCTCTCCGACCTCTCGAGGGAGGCAGTGGTGTGGAAGGACATTCACGCTGCGACCACGGTGAGTGGGCTGGGCCTCAGCTAGTTGAGATAGGTGTAGTACATGGAGGATATCAGTATGTGTGGAGATCATTGGATCAGTGATCTCAACAACTGATGGCTCTGTAGGTCGTAACTGTAAGTCGCTCTGGATAAGAGTGTCCGCTAAATGACTCAAAATGTCAATGATGGTGGAGTAGATTTCAGGGTGGAGCTGTGGTCAGTCTGCCGTAGTTAACATTTGCATAGTTTCTGATGGGGTCGTGCACTGCACATAATCTGACTTATTTAAGGAAGCACTTGACATTTTCAAGTCTCTGTGCATTAATTGATTGGATAAGGTTTTAAGTCCTGGAATCATCCGCACTGTATTACATGACTGGTAAATTGCATGTGTTGTATAACCTCATTGCCAGGAGCAGTGAATTTAGAATCCAAGCACCCACACAACACCTCCGAAAACTGAAGTACACACTGTAGACTTAAATATAGCCACTGGCACAATTCTCCTTTGTTCTTCACCTTTATCCCTTCACTGACATACTTGGGAATGATAGTGCAGTTTTATCTGGGCCCACACACTTCTTATGCCTCGGTAGCTTTATCATAGTTTGTTTACTCAACAGCTTCTGTTTATGAATATTATTGTGTGTTTTGGTGGTATTTATTGTGTCTAATGGTCATGGAGATGGATTAATGGTTAATTAATCAGTTGATCTCTGAACGGTATACTGTGGAAAACAGAACAAGAGTGAATCAACTTGAAAGAAAGTGCACTGTGGATTTCAGATTAATCATCAAGAGCACAATTGAGCCCTAACCTCTACAGGTACTATTTGACTCTGGCCAACAAAGTTACACCAGTTTCTTTCACATTATATAGGCAAGTTTAGGTGAGTTTAAAGAAGTCTGGGTTTTAAGCCATTGGAGGGGGACTGGCTGGACATTGATGCAGTTATCCCATGTCAACAGCCATGGTGTTTACCTCAATGTGTAGTCTGTCTCCAGGAAGTTTGTAAGTATTACATAATGTTTACTGTGTGCTGCGAGGAAATTACACTTTCAAAAGCTTGAGCATCCATACAGACATCAAGTTTACTGCTACTTTGACTGTGGTTGATAGTGTTGATTATGAAAGCTACAATTGAGCTGGGCTATTGAATATAATGTGAGACTTCTTTCAAGATTGCCTACAACAGAAGAAAAATGAACAATTATTGTAAATATTCAAAGATCTATTTTGTCTCCCTACGTTGTTGTTAATTGTTAGACATATATTTTGTCTGGTGTTTGGTTGTTATTTATGTCTCTCTTGGGATCATTTTATCTCACCTTCCTGTGTTGATTTAGTTTATGTCTCTGGGCAATTACATTGCCTGAACTGCCGTCCAACAGAGGGGAATGAGGAACAGAGGGGAATGAGGATAAGGATGTTTGAATGGATAATGACTCATAGCAAATTAAGTTTGCCATACATTTTATTTTGACAGTGTTTCAGTCCACCTTTTTTAATTTACATTAACGAGAGTCCTTTTAAAAGTGTCTTCCTTTATGCTATGTATTTGGAGATGACCATTTACGGTGACTTTACTCGTCACTGTCTGACAACAATAAATTGATCATGTCGTGCTCTGGTGTACCAAAGTAGTGTGTACTTTGTGTTACCTACTTCCTTGAATTCTCAAAAAAAAATGGTATGCAACTACATATGAACAGAAAAAACACAGGAAAATCAGAGGTTAGCCTAATTCGAAAAACGCTCTGTGTATTTACACTTCAAGCAATTTTCAATTTAATGTGGAAGCAAAATTGCACAAAGTAATTTGTCACAACAAATGACATTAATATCAAATCAAATCAAATTTATTTATATAGCCCTTCGTACATCAGCTGATATCTCAAAGTGCTGTACAGAAACCCAGCCTAAAACCCCAAACAGCAAACAATGCAGGTGTAAAAGCACGGTGGCTAGGAAAAACTCCCTAGAAAGGCCAAAACCTAGGAAGAAACCTAGAGAGGAACCGGGCTATGTGGGGTGGCCAGTCCTCTTCTGGCTGTGCCGGGTAGAGATTATAACAGAACATGACCAAGATGTTCAAATGTTCATAAATGACCAGCATGGTCGAATAATAATAAGGCAGAACAGTTGAAACTGGAGCAGCAGCACAGTCAGGTGGACTGGGGACAGCAAGGAGCCATCATGTCAGGTAGTCCTGGGGCACGGTCCTAGGGCTCAGGTCCTCCGAGAGAGAGAAAGAAAGAGAGAATTAGAGAGAGCATATGTGGGGTGGCCAGTCCTCTTCTGGCTGTGCCGGGTGGAGATTATAACAGAACGTGGCCAAGATGTTCAAATGTTCATAAATGACCAGCATGGTCGAATAATAATAATAAGGCAGAACAGTTGAAACTGGAGCAGCAGCATGGCCAGGTGGACTGGGGACAGCAAGGAGTCATCATGTCAGGTAGTCCTGGGACATGGTCCTAGGGCCCAGGCCAGTTGAAACTGGAGCAGCAGCATGGCCAGGTGGACTGGGGACAGCAAGGAGTCATCATGTCAGGTAGTCCTGGGGCATGGTCCTAGGGCTCAGGTCCTCAGAGAGAGAGAAAGAAAGAGAGAAGGAGAGAATTAGAGAACGCACACTTAGATTCACACAGGACACCGAATAGGACAGGAGAAGTACTCCAGATATAACAAACTGACCCTAGCCCCCCGACACATAAACTACTGCAGCATAAATACTGGAGGCTGAGACAGGAGGGGTCAGGAGACACTGTGGCCCCATCCGAGGACACCCCCGGACAGGGCCAAACAGGAAGGATATAACCCCACCCGCTTTGCCAAAGCACAGCCCCCACACCACTAGAGGGATATCTTCAACCACCAACTTACCATCCTGAGACAAGGCCGAGTATAGCCCATAAAGATCTCCGCCACGGTACAACCCAAGGGGGGGGGGGGGCGCCAACCCAGACAGGCCGACCACAACAGTGGATCAACCCCCCCAGGTGACGCCCCCCCCCAGGGACGGCACGAGAGAGCCCCAGCAAGCCAGTGACTCAGCCCCAGTAACAGGGTTAGAGGCAGAGAATCCCAGTGGAAAGAGGGGAACCGGCCAGGCAGAGACAGCAAGGGCGGTTCGTTGCTCCAGAGCCTTTCCGTTCACCTTCCCACTCCTGGGCCAGACTACACTCAATCATATGACCCACTGAAGAGATGAGTCTTCAGTAAAGACTTAAAGGTTGAGACCGAGTTTGCGTCTCTGACATGGGTAGGCAGACCGTTCCATAAAAATGGAGCTCTATAGGAGAAAGCCCTGCCTCCAGCTGTTTGCTTAGAAATTCTAGGGACAATTAGGAGGCCTGCGTCTTGTGACCGTAGCGTACATGTAGGTATGTACGGCAGGACCAAATCAGAGAGGTAGGTAGGAGCAAGCCCATGTAATGCTTTGTAGGTTAGCAGTAAAACCTTGAAATCAGCCCTTGCTTTGACAGGAAGCCAGTGTAGAGAGGCTAGCACTGGAGTAATATGATCAAATTTTTTGGTTCTAGTCAGGATTCTAGCAGCCGTATTTAGCACTAACTGAAGTTTATTTAGTGCTTTATCCGGGTAGCCGGAAAATAGAGCATTGCAGTAGTCTAACCTAGAAGTGACAAAAGCATGGATTAATTTTTCTGCATCATTTTTGGACAGAAAGTTTCTGATTTTTGCAATGTTACGTAGATGGAAAAAAGCTGTCCTCGAAATGGTCTTGATATGTTCTTCAAAAGAGAGATCAGGGTCCAGAGTAACGCCGAGGTCCTTCACAGTTTTATTTGAGACGACTGTACAACCATTAAGATTAATTGTCAGATTCAACAGAAGATCTCTTTGTTTCTTGGGACCTAGAACAAGCATCTCTGTTTTGTCCGAGTTTAATAGTAGAAAGTTTGCAGCCATCCACTTCCTTATGTCTGAAACACATGCTTCTAGCGAGGGCAATTTTGGGGCTTCACCATGTTTCATTGAAATGTACAGCTGTGTGTCATCCGCATAGCAGTGAAAGTTTACATTATGTTTTCGAATAACATCCCCAAGAGGTAAAATATATAGTGAAAACAATAGTGGTCCTAAAACAGAACCTTGAGGAACACCGAAATTTACAGTTGATTTGTCAGAGGGCAAACCATTCACAGAGACAAACTGATATCTTTCCGACAGATAAGACCTAAACCAGGCCAGAACATGTCCGTGTAGACCAATTTGGGTTTCCAATCTCTCCAAAAGAATGTGGTGATCGATGGTATCAAAAGCAGCACTAAGGTCTAGGAGCACGAGGACAGATGCAGAGCCTCGGTCCGATGCCATTAAAATGTCATTTACCACCTTCACAAGTGCCGTCTCAGTGTTATGATGGGGTCTAAAACCAGACTGAAGCATTTCGTATACATTGTTTGTCTTCAGGAAGGCAGTGAGTTGATGCGCAACAGCCTTCTCTAAAATCTTTGAGAGGAATGGAAGATTCGATATAGGCCGATAGTTTTTTATATTTTCTGGGTCAAGGTTTGGCTTTTTCAATAGAGGCTTTATTACTGCCACTTTTAGTGAGTTTGGTACACATCCAGTGGATAGAGAGCCGTTTATTATGTTCAGCATAGGAGGGCCAAGCACAGGAAGCAGCTCTTTCAGTAGTTTAGTTGGAATAGGGTCCAGTATACAGCTTGAAGGTTTAGAGGCCATGATTATTTTCATCATTGTGTCAAGAGATATAGTACTAAAACACTTGAGCGTCTCTCTTGATCCTAGGTCCTGGCAGAGTTGTACAGACTCAGGACAACTGAGGTTTGGAGGAATACGCAGGTTTAAAGAGGAGTCCGTAATTTGCTTTCTAATAATCATAATCTTTTCCTCAAAGAAGTTCATTAATTTATCACTGCTAAAGTGAAAGTCATCCTCTCTTGGGGAATGCTGCTTTTTAGTTAGCTTTGCCACAGTATCAAAAAGGAATTTCGGATTGTTCTTATTTTCCTCAATTAAGTTAGAAAAATAGGACGATCGAGCAGCAGTAAGGGCTCTTCGGTACTGCACGGTACCGTCCTTCCAAGCTAGTCGGAAGACTTCCAGTTTGGTGTGGCGCCATTTCCGTTCCAATTTTCTGGAAGCTTGCTTCAGAGCTCGGGTATTTTCTGTGTACCAGGGAGCTAGTTTCTTATGAGACATTTTTTAGTTTTTAGGGGTGCAACTGCATCTAGGGTATTGCGCAAGGTTAAATTGAGATCCTCAGTTAGGTGGTTAACGGATTTTTGTCCTCTGGCGTCCTTGGGTAGGCAGAGGGGTCTGGAAGGGCATCAAGGAATCTTTGTGTTGTCTGTGAATTTATAGCACGACTTTTGATGTTCCTTGGTTGGGGTCTGAGCAGATTATTTGTTGCAATTGCAAACGTAATAAAATGGTGGTCCGATAGTCCAGGATTATGAGGAAAAACATTAAGATCCACAACATTTATTCCATGGGACAAAACTAGGTCCAGCGTATGACTGTGACAGTGAGTGGGTCCAGAGACATGTTGGACAAAACCCACTGAGTCGATGATGGCTCCAAAAGCCTTTTGGAGTGGGTCTGTGGACTTTTCCATGTGAATATTAAAGTCACCAAAGATTAGAATATTATCTGCAATGACTACAAGGTCTGATAGGAATTCAGGGAACTCAGTGAGAAACGCTGTATATGGCCCAGGAGGCCTGTAAACAGTAGCAATAAAAAGTGATTGAGTAGGCTGCATAGATTTCATGACTAGAAGCTCAAAAGACGAAAACGTCATCATTTTTTTTTTTTGTAAATTGAAATTTGCTATCGTAAATGTTAGCAACACCTCCGCCTTTGCGGGATGCACGGGGGATATGGTCACTAGTGTAGCCAGGAGGTGAGGCCTCATTTAACACAGTAAATTCATCAGGCTTAAGCCATGATTCAGTCAGGCCAATCACATCAAGATTATGATCAGTGATTAGTTCATTGACTATAATTGCCTTTGAAGTAAGGGATCTAACATTAAGTAGCCCTATTTTGAGATGTGAGGTATCATGATCTCTTTCAGTAATGACAGGAATGGAGGTGGTCTTTATCCTAGTGAGATTGCGAAGGCGAACACCGCCATGTTTAGTTTTGCCCAACCTAGGTCGAGGCACAGACACGGTCTCAATGGTGATAGCTGAGCTGACTACACTGACTATGCTAGTGGCAGACTCCACTATGCTGGCAGGCTGGCTAATAGCCCGCTGCCTGGCCTGCACCCTATTTCATTGTGGAGCTAGAGGAGTTAGAGCCCTGTCTATATTGGCAGATAAGATGAGAGCACCCCTCCAGCTAGGATGGAGTCCGTCACTCCTCAGCAGGTCAGGCTTGGTCCTGTTTGTGGGTGAGTCCCAGAAAGAGGGCCAATTATCTACAAATTCTATCTTTTGGGAGGGGCAGAAAACAGTTTTCAACCAGCGATTGAGTTGTGAGACTCTGCTGTAGAGCTCATCACTCCCCCTAACTGGGAGGGGGCCAGAGACAATTACTCGATGCCGACACATCTTTCTAGCTGATATGCACGCAGAAGCTATGTTGCGCTTGGTGATCTCTGACTGTTTCATCCTAACATCGTTGGTGCCGACGTGGATAACAATATCTCTATACTCTCTACACTCGCCAGTTTTAGCTTTAGCCAGCACCATCTTCAGATTAGCCTTAACGTCGGTAGCCCTGCCCCGGGTAAACAGTGTATGATCGCTGGATGATTCGCTTTAAGTCTAATACTGCGGGTAATGGAGTCGCCAATGACTAGAGTTTTCAATTTGTCAGAGCTAATGGTGGGAAGCTTCGGCGTCTCAGACCCCGTAACGGGAGGAGTAGAGACCAGAGAAGACTCGGCCTCTGACACCGACCCGCTGCTTAATGGGGAAAACCGGTTGAAAGTTTCTGTCGGCTGATTTAGCGACACCGGTTGAGCGTTCCTACAGCATTTCCTTCCAGAAACCGTGAGAAAGTTGTCCGGCTGCGGGGACTGTGCCAGGGGATTTATACTACTATCTGTACTTACTGGTGGCACAGACGCTGTTTCATCCTTTCCTACACTGAAATGACCCTTGCCTAACGATTGCGTCTGAAGCTGGGCTTGCAGTACAGCTATCCTCGCCGTAAGGCGAGCACAGCGGCTGCAATTAGAAGGCATCATGTTAATGTTACTACTTAGCTTCGGCTGTTGGAGGTCCTGACGAATCGTGTCCAGATAAAGCGTCCGGAGTGAAAAAGTTGAGGAAAAAATAAATAAATATATGAACGGTAATTAAAAAGTGAAACCCGTAAAGTTGTCAGGTAGCAAAATAGGTTGGCAACAAAACGCACAGCAATTCGAAAACAAGCCTGCAAGTTGTGACCGGAAATATGCCCTAGCCATGCCTCACATTCAGCTGAAGATTATTATGTATTGTATTTCAAAACCTATTTCCCTGTGCTAGATTGATGTCTTTTTATGCATGTGACCCTTTGTGTCAATTGCATGGGTAGAAACCAGGTAGGGTAGTGGGAGGGGTGTCAATGCCTAAAACAACCTATGACCTGCCTATGAGGGTCACGGTTTGAGACGTTGAGTTTTTCCCGCCTTGCAGCTGTTTGTGTGGGTGTCTGTTCTGAGATTGAAAGTACGGGACACAAAGTTAGTCGGAGCTCACAATGGTTAGGTGGGTGGGGGTGGTGCTTTGGAACACACCATGGATGGAGGTCTGGGAGGGTATTGACACTGTTTTGATGTGCAGAACTTCTAGGGCTGGGAAGGCATCCTCTGTTTCACGTTATATTTTTATTGTGAAGCTCCTGCATGTCAACAATACATTGATGACACTGGAAGACTGCACCAACGTATCTCAAGTAAAGATTCTGTCCATGGAGAGCAACTCTTATGCCACCCTTATTCTAAGTCTATTTTTATATGGTGACATTCTGTGAGAACACACAGATCTATTTCTAAATACAATCTTAGAAAAAAGGTGCTATCTACCTCAAATATTTATTTGGCTGTCCCCATAGGAGAACACTTTGAAGAAACATTTTTGTACCAGGTAGAACCCTATTGGGTTATATGTATAACCCTTTCCCCTGAGAGTTTTACATTGAACCCCACAGAGTTTTACCGAGAACCAAAAATGGTTAGACCAGGAACCAATAAGGGCTCTCCTATGGGGCCAGCCAAAGAACCCTTTTGGAACCCTTTTTTCTAAGAGTGTATGTAAACACACTAAACAAACATCCGTGCTCTAGTGAGATGCCTCCCAGTCAGTCCTCTGTGTTCTCTGGTTGGCCAATCAAATCTTATCTCTGGAGTGCTTTTTATTAACTCCGATTAGGTATCAACACAAGCACACCACGTCAGTACATGTTCTTCTTCATGTTCTTCTCTTTCAAGTCAGTCCATCTGATGCTGTTTGCTCAGACTACAGTAGTGCTCCAGTCTAAACTGATCCAAAACACATTGTTTTGAGGTGATTCCTCATGACACTAGAGCCAAAAAAAAGACCAAGACTTTGGGGATTTTCACGAAAGCATAAATGAGAAATAAGTAATTGAAGTTTGAACATTAGTGAAATTTTTGCCTTACCCAGGCCTCCTTTAAGACTCCATAGTGTTTCATCTGTAGGTGCTACAAAGCTCAAATTGGTGTCATATGAAGCTTTACAACTTTCTCTGTAATATGAGTAGTATTTTGTATATATTGTATATTAACAATAATAATAATTTACATACATTTATGAATATTGAAAAATACAAACATGAACATTGCAAATATAAAACTATTGATTTGGCAAATGTTTCTATATATATATATATATATATATATATATATGCGCTCTACGGATATACCAAAGTTCCAAAGTGGGATCTTTGTTAGTTTTAAAGTTATTGTCCATTTTATACAGAGACATTGTCATAGAGGCAATGTAACCAGGATTCTAAATAAATAAATAAAAATGTTGGTCCTTGCATCTTAAAAAGTTAGGAGCATCACATTAAAATTTAGAGTACCAGAAAATATGATTTTAAAATTGATTGAGTCACCCACCGCCTTTAGTGGGTCTATTTGAATTCTAACTACTTTTGAAGCACATGTTGTACCCTACAAACTAATATGTAACTATGGGAATACATTTCTTTATGATAAAGGCTAAAATGTTGATACAAATATTATAATATAAATATTAGGTTTCTACATTGTGTAAAAAACACTTTTTTTCTATGGAGATGCTCTTTAATGTCAGTGACTTTCAGTGATGACTTGCATATCTGTCATTTATTGTTATGATCATTGATCTCCTGAAGAAGCTAGCTAACCCGTTTCCATTCTTTCTGTGTCCCCAAATGTTTGGATATACTGGTAAAGTTACCAGGTTGTTAGCTAGCTAGCTAATGAGGTAACATTACTGAACACCGTGTTAACGGCCTGTGAGTAGTTTAAGAACGGCCCACAACATGGGGGGCGTTCATCTGCCCAGGTGTTGCCGTAGCATGCCAGACCATTCAACGCCTGGATAGGTATTTTACGTATCAGTTTACCACATCATTATGTTATAATAATCTGGTGCCCGACGGAACATTCGACGACGTGACACGCAACCATTGGTTGATGCATGCAACGTCTGAGCATCGTTAATGAATACCAAATGCGGCCCGCCAATGGAGCTGCATCGCCAAAGCGCAATAGAAGGAACAAAATGTAGCATCGGTAATACGGGTCACAACATTTAAACGGTTTGGGCTCGAGACAAGCAGTTTTCTCTGGAGTAATGACGCAATCAACACGGTCACAAACCTCTAAAACACTCGGAAGCAGTGGAACAGATTATTTTCTAGGAGCACTGGTGCTCCCAAATTAAAATTAGCACAGCAAAATATTTAGAAGAGGTAGCGCTTTAAAACCCTTAATGTGACCAATCACAATCCTCATTTTACTTGTATCTTTGCACATCCTGCGAATCACTACCAGAGGGCGACCATTTTGAATACACATTCATTGAATACGATTGGATTTGTTCTAGTTTCGTCACCCATTGTAAGAAAATGTTCTCTCAGTTTTTAGGACACCTCTTTGTTTAAAGCTAATTGCTTTCCTAAAATAGTTATTCTACAGCAACAGCGCCCTTTCCTTGATGCAGTGTTCCCCTTGTCTTTCTCCAGGAGAGTGTGGATCTGGGGGAGATCATGTACTCTCTATGCTACCTGCCCACAGCAGGACGGATGACCCTGACCGTCATCAAGTGCCGGAACCTCAAAGCCATGGACATCACTGGCTCCTCAGGTAACAACAATACAAAACTCGCAGCCATTTAGGCTGGGCATTAAAACATTATGGTTCTCTGAATAACAATGAGGGACAACTAAATGATGGTAAAAAATTAAGTCAAAATAAAACATAAAGTCAGTTTGAATGACACTGAGGGGCAGAGTTTCTACAGTTAATGCCGGTTTGCCTGCGGCTGATGCTGTGCAGGTGTTTGTACACATGCATATACACACACTCTCATTCAAATACATACACACACACACACACACACACACACACACACACACACACACACACACACACACACACACACACACACACACACACACACACACACACACACACACGGGGATACACATATGTAAACAGTGCCAGACAAGCACTCAAACATATACAGTTGGCCTTGCTGTTATGATTTCAGTTGTCCTTGATGTCCATTGTTGTTTTCTGTTTTTCTTTTTTCGCATGAGTTCATTTTCTTGGTTGTTGGTGCATTGGGGGATTCTTGGGGGTGGGGAATGGAATTAATGTAATTTTTTATTATTTATTTATTTTATTTTTTCTGTGGAGGGGGTACTGTAGGAGGGGTCTCGGAGGATTCGCGTCCCAGTTATATTTTTTTTTGCCACTGTGGGAGATCTGTCGACGTGCCCTTGAGCAGGGCGTTGACCCTAGATGTCTCTGTGTGTCGCTGAATGGGAGTCTGTTGGATGACTGGTGTGGTGTAGTTGTTGAGTGGCTTCACTGCAAGTATATTGTATGTTTTGGATATTCAATAAAATAACAAAACAAATATATATAATAAACTGTTAAGCTCTAAAAGAGCAAGCAAAGAATCAAAAAACATAATTACGTCAGGCAACAGGCTGTACCTTAGATAAGAGTAGTCAGGGAGATACTTCTTTCATGTGTTTTCACTGTTTGTGGTGAAATTGTAATAGAAGATACATTTTGACTTACCTTGTCAAAAAAAGATCACTGGATTTAGCCAAAATGAATAATTGAATCAGTAGCTGTGTGTGGGTAAAAATCACTGAGCAAGCCAAGCCTGTAAAAAAGCCATATTTACAACCCATGTTGTGATAATTGCGTTGTTTGCTCTATAACCCATTTGTTCATACACCACCATGATATATAATTAGGCCGCAACAACAAAAAGACAACAGTCACACAGTGGCGGAATAAATTCAACTACACATACATTAGTTTCACCATAAAACAGGAGAACAACATCTGTCTGCTGAAGTCCACAAAGCAAATATTTAATGTAACAAACAATTATATCACCTGCAGCATGATCAAGCAATGACATTTTTTTTGACAGTTATGAACAACTACTGATTTTAGAACCACAGTTACCATAGGTCAGCACAAAGACAACAAGAGCACTGCTTCTGCTATTCCAGCATCATTTCAAATTAAACATTTAAACATCCAATCAACAAGGCTCAATTTATACATGCTCAGTTTAATGTACTGAAAACAAACTTAAAGATCTCAAAAGTACTTTAGTCCAATCAATGTTGCTAAATATCATGTGGCAGTCCATGGTATTGATTTCTGTCTCTGTGTGTGTACGTGCATGTTCACGCAGGTTAAACAAAGCATTTTGACTCGCCCTACTTGTAGACTAGTTGAACGCCAATTAGGGTTGAATGGCAGGAACCCGGTTACTGAGATTTACCGCCCAAGGATGGAACATTTATTCTCAGGATGGAACATTTGCAAAATAGAGAGAAAATATGCAACCCTAACTCCAATGCCATCCTCCTCTCTTTCATGTTGGCAAATTGGTCTATGGCTCTCATACAATACACTTTATATTTTTGTTGTCATAGGCTAGCAGGCCTAGCTAGGTAGCCTAACTTCTTAGCATTGGCAACAATGAACCAGCTAAGTTAGCTAGCTAGTTAACCTGAGCCTACTAGGCTACATATTGAACTTCAATCGTCTCAGGCCAGTGGCACAACATATTTATTTATAGTTAGATCAGAATCGCCTTCGTAATCATTGGCCTGTACAGAGTCCAAATCACCATCTCGATCCATGGTTTAGGAAAGAGACGATTTAGCAAGCTAGCTACTGCAGGATATCAACACCAGTAGACCAGAAACAGACAAGTTTTTCTGAAAATAACGTTTTGCTTCGGAAGTGATTTGATTGGTCTGAAGCCAAATCTAAACTGGCCTCCCTTGGGGGGGGTGTTTTTCTGCACCAGGACAACCCACAGTTGAGCTCAATGTTATCAGGGGAGGCCAATTGCTTGCTGGCATCAATCAAATGCTACGGCGGCCACATGTTATACTCTTTTGGTCCAGACAGCATCAGATACATGGGCTACACATACTGAGACAGGGGGGTGCTGTTTTCCTATCTCTGATGACTTCTTCAGTGAGATTCAGCAACTTGCGAATTGATGGAAAATTATAAAAACCGAGAGAGACGAAAGATAAATTATTGATATATTTGCATTTTTCATTGGTCAAATATTTTGGGAAGCCTGCCTTCCCTTGGCATCCATGAATACACCCCACTGGTTGCCATTACCTGCAATCTACACGACTGACTTCATGGAGATGTTATTTGTGGCACACAGATCCCTATGTAAAGGTTTCCCTGCTCTGTGACGGACGGAGGCTGAAGAAGCGGAAAACTACCACCAAGAAAAGCACACTGAACCCGGTGTACAACGAGGCCATCATCTTTGACATCCCCCCAGAGAACGTGGAACAGGTCAGCCTGTCCATCATGGTGATGGATTATGACCGGTGAGTGACACCACACTAAATACAACACCCACAATTCAACACATATGGTGGTCATAAGCATGCTTGTACAAGTACACACATACACTGAGTATATAAAACATTAACTGACCAGGTGAATCCAGGTGAAAGCTATGATCCCTTATTCAATGTCACTTGTTAAATCCACTTTAATCAGTGTAGATGAAGGGGAGGACGTTAAAGAGGGATTGTTAAGCCTTGAGACAATTGAGACATGTCTGTGTGCCATTGAGAGGGTGAAAGATTTAAGTGCATTTGAACAGGGTATGGTAGTAGGTGCCAGGCGCACCGGTCTGTGTTAAGAACTGCAATGCTGCCGTTTTTTTCACACTCAACAGTTTCCTGTGTGTATCAAGAATGGTCCACCACCCAAAGGACATCCAGCCAACTTGACACAACTGTGAGATGTATTGGAGTGAACATGGCCCAGCATCCCTGTGGAATGCTTTTGACACTTTATAGAGTCCATGCCCCCAATGAATTGAGGCTGTTCTGAGTGCAAAAGAGAGGGGGGTACGCAACTCAATATTAAGGTGTTCTTAATGTTTGGTATACTCAGTGTATATAGTCAACAAACAAGTACTTGTTTTTTAAAAACATTTACATTGAAGGTGGAATGAGTGATGTTCTAACTTTGAGTTGAACTTGATCAACAGAACTTTTCACTCAAATCCTGAAAGCGCCGCTATACAATATAATCATGACCACTTACCAGAATGCTCAGGAGCCACATACTTCACTGTAAATAACCAAACCTAGGTTTAGAATGATTTAATCAAACTAGCACTCAGCTTTTAGGTGTCATATATATTTTGTGCACTCGAGATATTGCATGTTTGTGTGTGTTTGCATAATGCCCACAGGGTGGGCCACAACGAGGTGATAGGTGTGTGTCGGACTGGGCCAGATGCTGAGGGCCTGGGGAGGTACCACTGGAACGAGATGCTGGCCTACCCACGCAAGCCCATTACTCACTGGCATGCCCTGGGAGAGGTAGAGGACTGTTCGTTTTTTTCCCTCAAAGTAAGAGGAGGTACAAGTCAATTGCAGGACTTTCCAGAGCTCCCACAATGCTTCGCTGCATCTCTCTGGTTTTCTGAGAGAGCAGATAAAGCCAGAGGTCTTGCAGCCAATCATAGAGCTTGAGGAAATAACCCTGTCAATTTCAACAGAGATGTGTAATAGTGCAGCATGACAAAGATGCAAGGATGTTGTCTGTACTAGAACAAAGACCAATTTGATTCTAGAAACTTAAGGGCTAGTTTGAACTAGAAGCATTTCAAGTAATTGGGGAGTTGGTGCCCTGATATCCACCCAGGATGGTTGGATGGGGTCATTAGCTCTATTTTTTTACGGTGTGTTCCCATAACTGGGGACCACATATTATAGTGGTGGGCCATCCCTTTTCTTTGCTCTTCAGGAGTAGTAGAGAATGTGAGTTTTAATAGCACAATCTATAAACAGTTTATGAACACAAGACGATATCCTTGAAAAATGTATGAAACATTCCAATCTTTATTATCCGGAGAAATACTTATTGACAGACGAGTAGTTGAATTTAGACCCATCGGTTGCATAGGGAAAAGACTTCACCTTGTGGTTGTGCATTAAACAAAGAGTCGTGTAATTCTATTTAGCTTGAACAAAGAAACAAGAACTGGAGGAGTACTCACCCTATAACATGGTCCTCCTCTAAATCTAAAATACCTGAAGGATAAACATCTATTTTGAATGCTTTCTTGAATCCAGGTAATTTAGAAAATTGATATTAAAACACAAACCAATAGCAGCTTTGGAGACCTAGCCAACTCTTGTTGAACTAACCCTTGTTAATTGTCTGTTTTGTCCACAGTGGCCAGGAAGAGCGACAAGCTTTGAGAGCCAGGGGTCTTGTCCTTCCCCCAAACCTCCACAAACTCCATAGGAAACACGAATGGAACCATATGACCTGATAGCAGATTAACTAGATGTGTACAGCTGTAGTAACCACAATTCTGTCAGTTAAAGACAGAAATGTCCAGTGCCAAGGTTCGATTAGCATTATAGGTTGTGTTTAATCGTATAGGCCTATTGCATTAATAATCATCAATCAGGACTTTACATTACAGAGTTATGACACAAACAACATTGGCACTGAATTCATGTCTTGCAGGAAGGGTTAGCCTACTTTTAAGATAAAGGCCCAGTGCAGCCAAAATTTGATTTTTCTGTTTTGTATCATTGTATAACAGCTGATGAAACTAACACTGTAAAAGTGTGATCACAATTCCTGAGAGTTGTTTGTTGGAAATACAATACATTTGGTTAATAGAACCAATGACAAAGAGTTCCAAACCTTTCTGCCAATTACAGCTAGTTTTCAGTTTCCCCCTCCCCACTTAGACCACTCCCAGACAGTCCTTGTAAAATTATTGCTTGAGAAATAGTATTTATCTAAAAAGCCATTTTAATCATTTTTAATGGAAATTTATTACAGTAAGGTACTTATTTGTTACCCAGAAATGATTTGATATTGATATAAAAATGACTGCATTGGGCCTTTAAAAACATTCTATAATATGGCCTGATTTTGAAATGCAGTTATGGACCACACATGAGAATGCCTTGTTCGTGGAATCACAACATTTTACATTTAATGTGAATTTACAAATTTACAAAGTTTGTGTCTTGAATAGTGTTATCCATGATGAATTCTCTAATTTAATCATTGCTTCAGTAACCTTTATCACATACCATTTACAGTATTATATTGCTTGACTGGAGTGGAAAATTAATCTTGGTTCGTACTATGGCATTAATCAACCAATGTTCTACTCCTCAGAGTAAACAGTTTGAATGATCAGAATTCGGTTTTCTGTCTTGTGCAAGCTATTCAGTATAGAGCTGTGAAAACAATTGATTTTACTTCTCAAGAGTTTTATTTCCATTGTACATCGTGAGAGGCACTTGGGTCCGAAAGGCATCATATCAGATAATAGCTTTACAAAATGGAGATTTCATCCTCTCATTCCAATGGTATTGTATTTGTTTCCTGAATAGCAATTTATTACCACAATACTACCAGTGGGCGTTAAGAGAACTAAACGTTGAACTAAACTTTGTAACATACTTCAACACTTTCTGGTTGATACATTTGCCCAAGGCATTCTGCTCCTCTCACAGTTATTTAGTGAGTTGCCATTTTCATTTGGGATGATGTGATACTAAAGGGCTAGGCTTGATTCTAAGACCACATGTCAACATAGACATACAGTAGACAAGCCAGTCAACTGTGCCCTGGGCGTAGCCACAGGGAACACAGATAACTGATCAACTCAAAGGGCTGGGTGAATGTCCAATCCCAGAGCATACAGTAGTTTGCCAGTGGCACATCACTAATGAATGCCAATTGATCCCATTCATTGAAAGAACATGGTGCATATCTCACCATATCACAAGTGGGTTGCAGATTCATTTGTCATAGGATCAACAAGAGTGCAATACGTGGTAAGAGCAGCAGTATTCTCCCGTGGACAGACTACGTAACATAAATGGTACCATAAATCTGTTAGGGGCAATGGGATGTGTCGACTAACAAGCAAGAGTAGTTTAGGTACTTGGGTTTTTCATCACTGTTTTTTTGGGATGTATCAGGATTGGGAAAAGATGGGAGAGTTTCCGTTTACGAGGGTGTAGACTTCGCAAGTCGCGTTAGAAATTGTACTAACACGTCTCCCCAAAGAACTTAATCTGGATTAACTGAGATTAGAGCAACAGTAGCCACACAATGTAGCATAGTGTTTTCAACTCTTTTGTGGGAGATGAAAGTGAGACAAGTATTGAAGCAACAAAATGTTGAAAATTACAGTGCCTTCAGAATGTATTCACACCCCTTGATTTGTTGTGTTACAAAGTAGAATTAAGATGTATTTAATTGTCATTTTTTGTCAAAGATTTTAACGAAATACTCATGTCAAAGTAGAAGAAAAATTATAAGATTTGTACAAAAGAAATGTAAAACACTATCTTGATTAGATAAGTATTTAACCACCTAAATCAATACATGTTAGAATCACCTTTGGCAGCAATTTACATCGGTGAGTCTTTCTGGGTAAGTCTCCATGGGCCCGATTCCGATTTAGGCATAATTTTCTGTCTTACACACAGCTTTCCTATGCACATCTCAGTAGTTAGTATTCAGACTTACCTTATGAAGGTGCGTAACCAGCTTTGCAGGCATGGTTCCCTTGCGCATGTTGAATACATTTAATTTGACCACTGAAAACCCTCCTACTTGCTGGCCAACGGAGTTTTGCGTGGAGTTTTCATTCAAGCCTGCATCTTTGTATTGATTGGGTGTAAATTTGCAAAAATGTCTGTTTTCACTTTGTCATTAAGGGGTATTGTGTGTAGATGGGTGAATGTATTATTTTTTTAATCAATTTTGAATTCAGGCTGTAACACAACAAAATGTGGAATTAGTCAAAGGGTATAAATACTTTCTGAAAGCACTGTATAAACAAAAAGTTTTCTTATTGATTGATACACATTTTAATTGCAAACATGTTCCCACAGCTGCTACACTGAAGATTATAAGCATTTAAATCTCACTCAACGTAATTTGCTTCCGCCAGAACTCAATACACTCAGAAAAGCATGTCTGACCTCGTCACTTCTTAAGAACATTTCAGTGTCCAAGGTCATTTTTCTCTGAAACTTTGCCCAACATTTTATCTGTTACTGGAATTGATAGAGATCTTTATGATTGCTGAAATGCATTTTACTAATTAATCCAGAAAAGTAAAACCATGCAAATGAGATCAAACTCATTTATGATGGGTTTGAAGCAAGGTAATTAATTTTTTTAAGCTAATGGCTTTCCTTTTTTCTTTAAAATATAATCTTTGATGTGTATTTCACATGTGCCAAATATGATTTCAAATAGCAAAAAAAAAAGATTATTAAAATGGTCTCTGACAAATTAATATGGATATTTAGAAGAGTAATTTGTTCTAGTTGTGGAGACAAAAGTGTTACGGGACACAGGAAACAAACTTCCATCAATCACTGTAAGGTTCTATCTGCAAAAAGATGATTCTGAGAATTGGTTTTAGTTCTGAACCCTCATTGTTTTGAATGGTATCAGCAATTTGGATCTTGAATTATTTTGAACTTAACATGAATTGTGGTATTTCGAGTACTATATAGGAATTGAACAGAACACGGCTATGTCAATAACTACATTTTGACTAAAATGCAGATAGAACATTATAGTCCGAAGCTCGTGATTTGTTTAATTTGAGTACATTTTTCTTTACAAGCAGGCCATTGTAAATGCATATGGCCTAGCCCCAGATTCCAATTGTAATTGTGTCTTCTGCAATCACTTTATGTAAAGCCTTATGAAATAAAGCCTTATGATATCGAGTTTAGTACTCAATCTGAAAACATTACTAGAATGAATTTCAGTTGCACATGTGAGTAATAATATGAAATAGTGATGGGCATATCGGAGTCTTTTCGGTGAGCCGAAACTCTCGGCTCCATTCACCTTGAAGAGCTGTTAATTTGGCTCCTAAATGGCTCTTGGTTCAGTAGTGCTTAAAAATGTATGAAAATTATTTTTACAAATCTAATGTAAAGGCTAGAAAGTTGCATACTGTTTTCTCAGATTGTAAAATGTGAGTAAAAAAATAATAATTCCGAACAAAATGAAATTGAGAATTGAGCGTGGACCAGAGTAAGGCTTTGTCCTCACTACCTATTTGTTACTGCAGATAATCATAGTTTGCAGCTCATAAAGCAGCAGTATACAAATCAGGGAGGCAAATGAATGGCTCTTTCACAAATGCGATTCAGGTTCCTGACGTTCACCAAAAAGAGCCTTTCAAAAGAGCCGCTAGTTCACGAATGACCTATCACTAATATGAACATAGAAAATACTAAGGCTGTGTACTGTTAATTTATTTTGCGCATTAGTAATATAATAATGCTTCTGTTCCCAGGCTGGCCCCAATATAAAAACCATAAGTATTTGTACTTGTAGCATGCGAGTCAATATATTCAAGTAGTATAAGAATATCAAAGATCAAAGTTTCATGAATATATTATATAATATAGTATTTTATATTGCTAATATTTTACTTTTACATTTGTACATAAACCTCACAATGCGAATACTTGTATATATCTAAAGTTTACTTCTAAGAACATTTGTTGTTGAAAACTTGTTAAAATGTTACTGTGTATTTATATGGATCGTTTGGTGATCATTTGTACAGCTCAAGCTTGTGTTTTTGGGTGACTTTATACACATTCCGTATCAATTGTGGAATGATTTGTCATATTGTAAGCATATCTAAGGCAACCCTCTACTTTTTCGGGACACTCCATGCTTAGGAATTTAGCGCTTTTTAGCTGAGATTGTGTGCATAATGCTAACATCAATAGTATATTAAACAAGAACAGCAATTGTAACTATTTGTCATGAAATGTACAGTTTGTGATAACTTTTGTAACAATTTGCAGTAAACATTTGAAATATAATTTTACTTTATCTGTTTCATATGTATTTTAAATAAATAAACAAAGAACAGATCATAATCTTGTGAATTATTACTGTCAGACATTTTCTGTGCTAAAAAATGTGTGGGTGTATTTGATTGACTGTGTGGTGGATGCATGAATCACTCAGTAGCCTCCTTTGGAAAATTACTCTGCCAAGCACAAAATGTCCCATAGGTATAGTGAGACTGCCCTTACGGAAAACGCAATACGTACTGTAGTGACCTTAACCAAACACTTGGCAACCTCATATAGATTCGGACAGCTTGGTGTAATGGTTAAGGTGTTGGCTTGACAGTCGCTGGACCCGGGTTAGAGTCCCGGTCGGGGCTACCCCCTGAATTCACTTTAGCCCTTAAATTTAAGTCTGGACCTCAGTCAGTTCCACTGCTTGTTTTCAGTGTTCCCCTTTCATTGGCATACGAGGTGGGGCAATTCATTATCAGGTAGAACAGAAAACCAGCAGGTTCCGGACCTCGTAGTGTGAGTTTCATACCCCTGTGCTACAGTATGAAAGATGAGTGCATTTTTTTGTGCCAGTTTAAGAATAATTACTTCAATTCCCCTATAATACACGTATCCATTATGTAACCCTGCAGAGTGGATATCACTGCAGCTCTGTCGGTGTGTCCCAATAATATCTTCCTTCACCAATCCAATACTTTTGGGTTTGTGGGAAGTAGTGAACAAGTGCACACTTCAGGAAAAAGTCATTGGGACGCACATTACCTAGTGCCAAAAAGAGGTGTATTCGCTAGTCACAACATATCCGGGTTATGCAACCCATACTATGTGCACTGGATACTGAATTGAGTGCCAGATAAAAATTGGCAACCAGGACTGTACTGATAATAAGCCCATTTACTCAGCAGCTTCACACTCTAAATGACCTGCAGGCGAACCAACGTCCTCTAACAAACTATCAGTACGATGTGTAAAGCAATGAACCAAAACATTTAAGAATTGAACAGAGTGTCAGGGACATGTCTGGGGTTGTTTACTTTGGAGTTTTTGCAGTATCCCTTCTTGCAATGGTGGCAGATGTCCTCGTTTCAGTAATTGATGGTGTTGTCTGTGTGTGGCAGACAGTGCTGTTGTGCTCACCATGGGTAAGAGGTTGATTTCAGCCCTCGTTTATGGAGCTGCTTCAGTAATGGGCCTCTAGGTGCTCACACATGCCATTTGCCCCCCTTGGATATTCAAATATTAAAGATGGAGGGATGAGTGAAGGAGCCATGGAGCAATTACAGGTGTGGTGATGGAGTCCAAGATTGGCTGAGGTGAGATGGGCGGAGGTCAGGCTCTGTTAAACAGCTCTCATATTTAAGGGGTCATTAGGTTTGCTCTGTGATGAGGGGTATGTCGTGAATCATTGTCTTTTGTACACACACTGTACCTTACCTATCTTTTTGTCTGTCTCTATGGAAGTCTGTCTTTCCATCTGTCACCAGATTTGATGGCTTCAATGACAATAACTGTTTCATTTCATTGCTACAACACGTTTATTGTTGGACGCAACAGGTTCAATTTTGACACCAAATTCCAGTAAGGATGAGAATATCATAACATTCACATGCGCCGACAGAGATGGCCGCCTCGCTTCACATTCCTGGGAAACTATGCAGTATTTTGTTTTTTTATGTGTTATTTCTTACATTGTTACCCCGGGTAATTTTAGGTTTTATTACATACAGTCGTCAACTCACCAACATTACGACCAGGAATATGACTTTCCCGAAGCTGATCCTCTGTTTTGCCCACCACCCAGGACAATGGATCAGATCCCAGTAGGCGACTCAAAACAACAACGCCGTAGAAGGGGCAGACAGAGCGGTCTTCTGGTCAGGCTCAGTAGACGGACACATCGTGCACCGCTCCCGAGCATACTACTCGCCAATGTCCAGTCTCTTGACAACAAGGTAGACGAAATCCGAGCAAGGGTAGCCCTCCAGCGAGACATCAGAGACTGTAACGTTCTTTGCTTCACAGAAACATGGCTCACTCGACACACGCTATCGGAGTCGGTACAGCCAGCTCGTTTCTTCATGCATCACGCCTACAGAAACAAGCATTTTTCTGGTAAGAAGAAGGGCGGGGGTGTATGCCTTATGATTAACGAGACGTGGTGTGGTCATAACAACATACAGGAACTCAAGTCCTTCTGATTATAATCGAAGAGAATTCTCTAGGTAGATAATATGGTCGGCATTTGATTGTGAGGAATTCTAGGTCAGGCGAACAAAAGGACTTGAGTTCCTGTATGTTGTTATGACCACACCACGTCTCGTTAATCATAAGGCATACACCCCCGCCCTTCTTCTTACCAGAAAGATGCTTGTTTCTGTAGGCGTGATGCATGAAGAAACGAGCTGGCTGTACCGACTCCGATAGCATGTGTCGAATGATTAACGAGACGTGGTGTGGTCATAACAACATACAGGAACTCAAGTCCTTCTGTTCACCTGACTTAGAATTCCTCACAATCAAATGCCGACCGCATTATCTACCTAGAGAATTCTCTTCGATTATAATCACAGCCGCATGTATCCCCCCCCCCCAAGCAGACACATCGATGGCCCTGAACGAACTTCATTTGACTCAATGTAAACTGGAAACCACATATCCTGAGGCTGCATTTATTGTAGCTGGGGATTTTAACAAGGCTAATCTGAAAATAAGGCTCCCTAAATTCTATCAGCATATCGATTGCGCAACCAAGGTTGGCAAAACCCTAGATCATTGTTATTCTAACTTCCGCAATGCATATAAGGCCTTCCACTGCCCTCCTTTTCGGAAAAGCTGACCACGACTCCATTTCGTTGCTTCCAGCCTATAGACAGAAACTAAAAGAGGAAGCTCCTGCGCTCAGGTCTGTTCAACGCTGGTCTGACCAATCGGATTCCACGTTTCAAGATTGCTTCGTTCACGTGGACTGGGATATGTTACACATTGCAGCGAACAACAACATTGATAAATAAGCTGATTCGGTGAGCGGGTTTATTGGCGATGTCGTACCCACAGGGTCAATTAAAACATTCCCAAACCAGAAACCTTGGATTGATGGCAGCATTCGCGCAAAACTGAAAGTGCGAACCACTGCTTTTAATCAAGGCAAGGTGACCGGAAACATGAAAAAATAAAAACAGTGTAGCTATTCCCTCCACAAGGCAATCAAACAAGCTAAGCGTCAGTATAGAGACAAAGTAGAGTTGCAATTCAATGGCTTAAACACCAGAGGCAGGGTCTACAGTCAATCACGGACTATAAAAGGAAAACCAGCCCCGTTGCGGACCAGGATGTCTTGCTCACAGACAGACTAAACAACTTCTTTGCTCGCTTTGAGGACAATACAGTGCCACTGACACGGCCCACTACCAAAACCTGCTGTCTCTCCTTCAATGCAGCCGACGTGAGCAAAACATTTAAACGTGTCAACCCTCACAGGGCTGCAGGCCCAGACGGCATCCCCAGCCGCGTCCTCAGAGCATGCGCAGACCAGCTGGCTGGTGTGTTTACGGACATATTCAATCAATCCTTATCCCAGTCTGCTGTCCCCAAGAAAGCTAAGGTAACTGAGCTAAATGACTACCGCCCCGTAGCACTCACCTCTATCATCGTGAAGTGCCTTGAGAGACTAGTCAAAGACCATATCACCTCCAACCTAGACACACTCCAATTTGCTTACCGCCCCAATAGGTCCACAGACGATGCAATCACACTGCACACTGCCCATACCCATCTGGACAAGAGGAATATCTATGTGAGAATGCTGTTCATCAACTACAGCTCAGCATTTAACACCATATTACCCTCCAAACTCGTCATTAAGCTCAAGACCCTGGGTCTCGACCCTGCCCTGTGCAACTGGGTCCTGGACTTCCTGACGGGCCGCCCCCAGGTGGTGAGGGTAGGTAACATCATCTCCACCCCGCTGATCCGCAACACTGAGGCCCCACAAGGGTGCGTTCTCAGCCCTCTCCTGTACTCCCTGTTCACCCACGACTGCGTGGCCATTAACTTCTCCAACTCAATCATCAAGTTTGCAGACGACACTACAGTGGTAGGCTTGATTACCAACAACGACGAGATGGCCTACAGGGAGGAGGTGAGGAAAATAACCTCACACTCAACGTCAACAAAACAAAGGAGATGATTGTGGACTTCAGGAAACAGGGGGGTGCTCCCTCTGCTATCCACATCGACGGGACAGTAGTGGAAAGGGTAGAAAGTTTTAAGTTCCTCTGCATATACACATCACGGACAAACTGAAATGGTCCAACCACACAGACAGCGTGGTGAAGAAGGTGGCTGAAGAAATTTAGCTTGTCACCGAAAACACTCAACTTTTACAGATGCACAGATGCACAAAAGATCATCAAGGACAACAACCACCCAAGCCACTGCCTGTTCACCCCACTATCATCCAGAAGGCGAGGTCAGTACAGGTGCATCAAAGCAGGGACAGAGTGACTGAAAAACAGCTTCTATCTCAAGGCCATCAGACTGTTAAACAGCCATCACTAAAATTGAGTGGCTGCTGCCAACATACTGACTCATCTCTAGCCACTTTAATAATGGAAAATTGATGTAATAAATGTATCACTAACCACTTTAAACAATGCCACTTTTACATGTTTACATACCCTACATTACTCATCTCATATGTATATACTGTACTCTATACCATCCACTGCATCTTGCCTATGCCATCCGGCCATCACTCATTCATATATTTTTTAATGTACATATTCTTATTCATTTCTTTACACTTGTGTGTATAGGGTAATTGCTGTGAAATTGTTAGGTTAGATTACTCGTTGGATATTACTGCATGGTCGGAACTAGAAGCACAAGCATTTCGCTACCCTCGCATTAACATCTGCTAACCATGTGTATGTGACAAATACAATTTGACTTGATTTGATATTCAGCATCTCAGTCTCGGTCTTCAGAAAGAACAGCACACTGCCAGCTCAAAGAACAGGGAGCTGTGAATGTGTCTCAGATGCTTCCCGCCCCTCGGATCCCCTCAACTAAAAAAAGAAACCTCATCAAAGTGCGACAAAGCATGTTGGGTATTTAAGTGCACTTTGATCTGCCGTTCCCTTTATCACTCGGAGGATATAAAAGAGCCATCTGGAAGGGCGGTGTCTGAGACAGCCAGGAAATAAATAAAGACCTGTCGGTATAGAGGTACATCAGACACATGCTAGGGATGCAGGGATACACACCTGGACACGTCTAGAGCAGCAGAGTAAGAGACAAACGAGAGCAGGAAATAAGGATCGGGTCACACAAGGAACCGTTTACTGCAGTGGGCTAAATGAGGGTCACACAAGGAACCTTTTACTGCAGTGGGCTAAATGAGGGTCACACAAGGAACCTTTTACTGCAGTGGGCTAAATGAGGGTCACACATAGTGTGGTAGTCTTAAACAAATCTAACTTGAAACAAAAGTACACACCTCACACATGGTTTTAAAAGAAAGAAGACACCTGTACCATGTCAGATATAGAGTTGAGATGTATTCAATGTTGAGTTTGCATCCCAATATTACACTTTATATACATCACAGAAGACTGAAATATAACAAAACTGTTTGACATAGAAACACCTGCTTTTAATAAAAATAAACAATTCTTTATTAATTATGAAATGATGAAAAATATGAATAACATTCCACCTATGAGGCCAAAGATAGTGCTTTGGTCACTGTCTGCAGGAAAGGGCTACACACATTCACTTATCAAGAAGGAAACTGTTTAGTATGTGTAAAAAAAAAAACAGTTTGCTTACAATACAATTTCACGTTACCTCTACTTTTATGAGCTGGAAAATAAATACTCTGAATCTGAAATGTAAAAATGAATTAAACTTTTAAACAAACAGAGGCACAGACCAATCCCTGCATCAACATCTCTAATCGTTCAGTTGGATATGGAGCCCATGCTATTCACAACTGTATTGGTTTGTTTGTCATTTGTTCAATTTCTTTTTGCCTCTTTCATTTTAGATAAGGGTGTAATCAGCCTTGTGAAGAGAACGTTGCAAGACACTGCGCATTGGAATGATTTCACACTAACAATGCAGAGACTCAAATCAAAGCGACGTGGCTTCCGAAATGGAATGTCACAGTGTTAAAAACGTGAATTTTCCATTCTTTTTGCCACTTTCTTTTCGCTCCACTTGAAATGAGTACAATTGTCGGTTCAGCGGAGATTGTTGTTCTGATGGATAGTTTGCCATGTTTGGGGATTGGTGCAATCCACACACGAGGGAGAGGATGAAAAATAGAAAAAGACAAATGGATTCCATTATAGAGCTAGTTTTGAATGTAATTATGCAGCATTTTTTAATGTAGAAAATGTGCTGTATACAGTGGGGCAAAAAAAGTATTTAGTCAGCCACCAATTGTGCAAGTTCTCCCACTTAAAAAGATGAGAGAGGCCTGTAATTTTCATCATAGGTACACTTCAACTATGACAGACAAAATGAAAAAATAAATCCAGAAAATCACATTGTAGGATTTCTAATGAATTTATTTGCAAATTATGATGGAAAACAAGTATTTGGTCACCTACAAACAAGCAAGATTTCTGGATCTCACAGACCTGTAACTTCTTCTTTAATAGGCTCCTCTGTCCTCCACTCGTTACCTGTATTAATGGCACCTGTTTGAACTTGTTATCAGTATAAAAGACACCTGTCCACAACCTCAAACAGTCACACTCCAAACTTCACTATGGCCAAGACCAAAGAGCTGTCAAAGGACACCAGAAACAAAATTGTAGACCTGCACCAGGCTGGGAAGACTGAATCTGCAATAGGTAAGCAGCTTGGTTTGAAGAAATCAACTGTGGAAATCAACAATTATTAGGAAATGGAAGACATACAAGACCACTGATAATCTCCCTCGATCTGGGGCTCCACGCAAGATCTCACCCCATGGGGTCAAAATGATCACAAGAACGGTGAGCAAAAATCCCAGAACCACACGGGGGGACCTAGTGAATGACCTGCAGAGAGCTGGGACTAAAGTAACAAAGCCTACCATCAGTAACACACTACGCCGCCAGGGACTCAAATCCTGCAGTGGCAGACGTGTCCCCCTGCTTAAGCCAGTACATGTCCAGGCCCGTCTGAAGTTTGCTAGAGAGCATTTGGATGATCCAGAAGAAGATTGGGAGAATGTCATATGGTCAGATGAAACTTTTTGGTAAAAACTCAGACTTGTCGTGTTTGGAGGACAAAGAATGCTGAGTGGCATCCAAAGAACACCATATCTACTGTGAAGCATGGGGGTGGAAACATCATGCTTTGGGGCTGTTTTTCTGCAAAGGGACCAGGACGACTGATCCATGTAAAGGAAAGAATGAATGGGGCCATGTATCGTGAAATTTTGAGTGAAAACCTCCTTCCATCAGCAAGAGCATTGAAGATGAAACGTGTCTCAGCCTCCAGTATTTATGCTGCAGTATTTTTATGTGTCGGGGGGCTAGGGTTAGTTTGTTATATCTGGAGTACTTCTCCTGTCCTATTCAGTGTCCTGTGTGAATCTAAGTGTGCGTTCTCTAATTCTCTCCTTCTCTCTTTCTTTCTTTCTCTCTCTCGGAGGACCTGAGCCCTAGGACCATGACCCAGGACTACCTGACATGATGACTCCTTGCTGTCCCCAGTCCACCTGGCTGTGCTGCTGCTCCAGTTTCAACTGTTCTGCCTTATTATTATTCGACCATGCTGGTCATTTATGAAGATTTGAACATCTTGGCCATGTTCTGTTATAATCTCCACCCGGCACAGCCAGAAGAGGACTGGCCACCCCACATAGCCTGGTTCCTCTCTAGGTTTCTTCCTAGGTTTTGGCCTTTCTAGGGAGTTTTTCCTAGCCACTGTGCTTCTACACCTGCATTGCTTGCTGTTTGGGGTTTTAGGCTGGGTTTCTGTACAGCACTTTGAGATATCAGCTGATGTACGAAGGGCTATATAAATACATTTGATTTGATTTGGCTGGGTCTTTCAGCATGACAATGATCCCAAACACACCGCCCAGGCAACGAAGGAGTGGCTTCGTAAGAAACCTTTCAAGATCCTGGAGTGGCCTAGCCAGTCTCCAGATCTCAACCCCATAGAAAATCTTTGGAGGGAGTTGAAAGTCCGTGTTGCCCAGCAACAGCCCCAAAACATCACTGCTCTAGAGGAGATCTGCATGGAGGAATGGGCCAAAATACCAGTAACAGTGTGTGAAAACCTTGCGAAGACTTACAGAAAACATTTGACCTCTGTCTTTGCCAACAAAGGGTATATAACAAAGTATTGAGATAAACTTTTGTTATTGACCAAATACTTATTTTCCACCATAAATTGCAAATACATTCATTAAAAATCCTACAATCTGATTTTCTGTATTTATTTTCCCTCATTTTCTTCCCCTCATTTTGTCTGTCATAGTTGAAGTGTACAGGCCTCTGAAAATTACAGGCCTCTCTCATCTTTTTAAGTGGGAGAACTTGCACAATTGGTGGCTGACTAAATACTTTTTGCCCAACTGTAACTATGTGTTATATATCTATGATTAACTTGGCTCTTTTTGGCACTTCTCTTCCGACAACGTTACCTCCTGCTACCTTGGTGTAGTGGAGGGTAAACACAGCTTGCCCACTTTCTTTTGTGGGACATTTTGTGGAAAAATGTTTTAGAAGTATAGGTAGCGTTACCTTTTCACTGCAACTGGTGAATCAGTTTACCCACATATTTTTGTAATACTATATCACAGTTAGCATATCCTCTATACCATTACAAACAACTTACTGCCCAGGGGTACGACTTCAGGAAGTACAAAAGACCTTCCGTTACCCTATGAGAACGTGCAGCAGTTTGATTCGCTATCGAGTCCAAACTCCTGGCTTAGCGAGTTCCATCATTAGCTAGACACTACTGAAGACAGGAATAGACTGTTTTCCAGGCTCTATAAAAGTCGGATGCATCTCACCCCAGGAGTCAGCCATCCTTGACAAATGAGAACAAATAAATGTGTGTTGTTTGTCTCCTCAGTCCTATTTTGAGGGATGTTTACACAAAGTTCCCACAGCGTTTGTAAGACAAATGCATTATCAGAGCTATGCAGACAAATGTTTTTGGAAATCGTCTTTGAGACTACCCTTTTCTTATCTCTAAGGGGTGAACAAACATCAGATGTAGAGTATTTGCCAAATAATCCCAACAAATTACAGTGCAGTACCAGATGCTCATTAGCACTAGTCAACAGTACAGGCTTTCCCATTCAAACAGGTCAAAAATACAATGACTTTCTATCACTCGCCGTGAGTCATACCTAATGAGAGTGTAACTTTCTTTTGATTTGCCCCAGAACTTCCAGCCTTGAGCTCATAATTGTGGCAGTAGTCAGTCAGTCACTCATTGCGGTGGCACCACCAATGAAAGGCACCTTGTTGCAGGACTCTTGGACTGTGGGGCGGGCCCCGGCCAGCACGATGACCTGTCACATTAATGCAGCGCTGTCACTTAGGGAAAGTACAGAGATTATTTTTATTCTCCCATGGCCCCCTTGCTCCTAAAGTGGTGTCTGACACGCTCCACAATGTAAGCATTTCGCCTCGCTCTGACAAGACGATAATAAGAATTACTCGCCCCCTCCCCTGGACTGGAAGGCATTATGTGTTCTTCCAAGTTTAGAGGGCATAATTGATGATAATTACAGTGCATAGAACCAAACATCTCCAAAGGGATCTTGCATGTGCACAACTATGCCAGAATTCTTTTTACAAATGAACAGAAATAGAGAAAATGTTGGATTTGAAGTAGTCTTCTCTGCTAATATGTGTTTTATATCAAATGTGTGTTTATACCTACAGTATTACATTTACATTTTAGTAATTTAGCAGACACTCTTATCCAGATCGAATAACAGTTAATGCATTCATCTTAAGAAAGCTAAGTGGGACAACCACATATCTCAGTCACGGTAAGCACATTTTTTCTTAATAAAGTAGCTATCCGTAAAGTCAGTGCTAGTAGTGGGGAAAAAAGTGAGGGATTATTTATGATACTCTTTGAAGAGGTAGAGTTTCAGATGCTTTCGGCCTCTGAGCAGAAGGGAAGGGCCGAGACAGCCAGGAGGAAGGGAACAGTGCAAGTCATAGGATGCGTAAAGGGAGGAAAGTGGTGACAAAGAAGCAGAATGAGGAGACAGGAGGGAGAAGGATTTAGCAGAAGGGGGAGATGATAGAATAGAAGAGGACAGGGTAGTGGGAGAGAGAGAGCGAAGATTGCGATGGCACATGACCATCTGGGCAGGGGCTGAGTGGGTGGGGTTGGAGGAGAGAGAGTAGTGATCATTAATAGTGAACTGGAGGGGGGTTGCAATGAGATTAGTAGGTGAACAGCCTCTAGTAAAGATGAGGTCAAGGATATTGCCTGCCTTGTGAGTGGGAGAGGTCTGGGAAAGGGTGAGGTCAAAATAGGCAAGGAGGAGAAAGTAAGAGGTTGAAAGAAATGAATCGAAGGCAGACGTTGGGGATTGAAGTGGCCCAGTGCGATGAGCCATCATCAGGAAATGAGCTTATCAAGGTGTCAAGCTCATTGAGGAACTCTCCAGGGGCACCTGTTGGGTGATAGATGACAACAGTGTTACACTTGAGTGACAAGTGATAGTGACAGCATGGAATGCAAATGAGAACATGGACAGGTGAGTGTGGGAGGGAGGGAGAGAAGAGAAAATCTCCACCTAGGACAAATGAGTAACCTTGTGCCACCACCACGCGCGACAACCGATGCTCTCCGACTATGAGAGAACACGTAGTCAAATGAAAAGAGAGCAGCTGGGTGATCCATGTCTCCGTCTGGGGGCAAAAAGTCTAGGGACTGAAGGGCAGCATAGAGTGAGATGAACTCTGCGTTCTTGACTGCAGATCAGCAGTTCTAACCAAACATTGCAAGAGACCAGGAATTATACATGGGTTGTGCTCGCAGGGTACACTAAATTAGAAGGGTTGCAGCCAAGGGGTGGGACGCATGTGTAAAGCCTACAGGAAGAGGAGTAAACAGGTATTGAAAACACACACATAGTTGACAAAGCTACAAAAGACATTTGATAATTTGAACCATACATTTGATAATCTGAAATATATATTTCATCGCTTGGAAGGAAGAAAAGCTGCAGTAATTTAACTTCCCACTAGTGCCGAAAATGCACTAGCGGGAAGTCTAAAGTAAAATATAGTTTTGTATGGGTCTTTATATTTTGTATGCCTCAGTGTAATGTGAATAGCATAAACAAACATAAAAAATATAGGTTATGTCAATGTGTAAATCACGACAAACTACAATCTCCCTTGATCAGTCTGACCAGACACAGTATTGAAGCTTCCTTACTCTTTCTCATCTCTTTCTGATGAGGATAATATGTACACTGGGCAGAGATGTTTTGATCTCTCAGTAAGGGTACCAGATAGCTCAACTTCCTTTTGATCGACAACATGGATAAAAACAGGCTAAAGAGGGGTGGTTCCATTAGTCTCCTTGGTAATGAAAGCTACCAAGTAGCAGTGTTCTCTGAGGTGAGGTCCTTTACTTTACTAAAACCCCTGTTAGCATTTAGATGCATCGATAGTCAGCGTTGGCTAATAGCTCCACATTGGCCTATTGATGCAACACGTCATTAAAGCTTTGTCATTTCCTGAGCGTCTGATAGTTCCTGGCATTCACTCAGCAGGACTGCTGTTAGAAGAGTACTTGGAGGAGAGAGGACTGGAATAACGACAGCAAACCACCTGCTACATCAGCTTCAATTTAGGGGAAATTGCAGAGAATAATCTCATTGTGCCCTCAGATTGTTAATATTAACGAGGTAGACGGCGGGGGAAAGGAGTGTTTTATCTAAATGATAAAGATACAATAGGGACGTGGCACGGTATGTCACCTGATGCTGTTCTCTCCAATAGGATGAGAAACAATACAACAAGCGGCCGTCTATTTCCGATCTGGTGATTTTCAATAAATTATTTCCTAAAATATAATTCCAAAAGCATCCATAGATAAACATTGCTGTTTGAATACAGTAAATCTGTGTTATGTCAAAACAGAGATTAGAATGCAATGCACACTGATTCACCAATGTCCAGGACCTATTAGTGATCTCACTGTTTTACTGATCTCACCTATCTCACTCTTACTGACAGCTGTGGCTGCTTCGCTGTTGTCTGTGCCCAATAATGTTTGTACCATGTTGTGTACTGCTACCATGTTGTGCTGCTACCATGTTGTTGTCATGTGTTGCTGCCATGCTATATTGTTGTTGTCAATGACGTGCCTACTGGGAGCGGAGTCAGATGCAGGAGAGCAGAGAGTTGTGAATAGGTAAAAAATGTGTTTAGGCAGGAGAAACCAAAAGACGGACGCCACTGCAGTCGAAACCTCCATCCAATATGCCAAAGTGCAAAAACGTGCAAACAGTCACAATAATAAAGTACAAACAAATAAACATACCTTGTGAACAATATATTGGGGAAAAACACACACCGGAAAATAGCAGTCAAAAATTACACGTAGCAAGAAACAATCACACACAAAGACATGAGGGGGAACAGAAGAATAAATACATGTAAAACCAGGTGTGCAGGGAACAAGACAAAATGAATGGATAAATAAAAAATGGAGCGGCGATGGCTAGAAAGCCAGGAACGTCGACCGCAGCCCGAACAAGGAGGAGCCGACCTCAGCGCAAGTAGTGACAGTACCCCCCCCTTTGACGCGCGGCTCAAGCGGCGTGCCGACACTGGCCACGGGGATAACCCGGAGGGCGAGGAGCAGGGCGATCCGGCCGGCAACGGTGGAGTTCCCGCAGCAGTTCAAGGTCCAACACAACCGCCACCGGAGCCCAGCACCTCTCCTCCGGATTGTACCCCTCCCACTCCACGAGGTACTGAAGGCCCCTCGCCCGACGCCTCGAATCCAGGATGGAACGGACACGGACGGAGTACGCCGGGGCCCCCTCCAGAGGGGGCGGAGGAAGCTCTCGCACCTCAGACTCTTGGAGCGGAACAGCCACCACCGGCCTGAGGAGAGACACATGGAACGAGGGGTTAATATGGTAATCGGGGGGAAGCTGTAACCTGTAACATACCTCGTTCACTCAGGACTTTGAATGGCCCCACAAACCGCAGACCCAGCTTCCGGCAGGGCAGGCAGAGGGGCAGGTTTCGGGTCGAGAGCCAGACCCTGTCCCCCGGTGCGAACACCGGGACCTCGCTGCGGTGACGTTCTACACTGGTCTTTTGGCGCAGCGCATCCTGCTGGAGGTGACCATGAGTGGCTTCCCATGTCTCCTCCGCGTGCCTGAACCAATCGTCCACCGCAGGAGCCTCGGTCTGACTCTGATGCCACGGTCCCAGAACCGGCTGGTACCCCAATACACACTGAAAGGGGGAGAGGTTAGAGGAGGAGTGGCAGAGCGAGTTCTACGCAATCTCTGGCCAGGGCAAGAACGCCGCCCACTCCCCCGGCCGGTCCTGGCAATAGGACCGCAGAAACCTGTCCACATCCTGGTTGACTCTTTCCACCTGCCCATTACTCTCGGGGTGGAAATCCGAGGTGAGGCTGATCGAGAACCCCAGACGCTCCATGAATGCCCTCCAAACTCACGAAGTGAACTGGGGACGGACAGCCGACAGAACGTACTGACGCCCGAAGAAGCGCACCCCGTGCATTGACTCAATCGCCGTGGTGATAAGAGGTGACTGTACCTCACAGTGATCTGATTTAGGCCTCGGTAGTCAATACACGGGCGCAGACCTCCATCCTTCTTCTTCACAAAAAAGAAACTCGAGGGGGCGGGTGAAGTGGAGGACTGAATGTACCCCGGACGCAGGGATTTAGAGACATATGTCACCATAGCCACCGACTCCGCTTGCGACAGGGGATACACGTGACTCCTGGGAAGTGCAGCGTCTACCAGGAGATTTATCACACAATCCCTCCGTCGATGGGGTGGTAATTGAGTAGTCTTCTTTTTAAAGAAGGCGAGAGCCAAATCGGCATATTCTGGGGGAATGGGCACGGTGGAGACCTGGTCTGGAGACCTGGTTTTTCCACCGTGGTAGCACCAACGGAAACCCCTACACACCTCCCGAGCACTCTCGCGACCACCCCGTGAGAGCCCTCTGTTGCCAGGAAATGATGTGGTTATGACGAGCCAAACAGGGAAGGCTTAGTACAACGGGAAACGCAGGAGAGTCAATGAGGAAGAGACTGATTCTCTACTCGTGAACCCCCTGCATCTCCATGGCCAGGGAGATGGTGGCCTCCCTGATTAACCCAGACCCTAAAGGTCGACTATCCAGAGCTTGTACTGGGAAAGGTCTAACCACAGGAATAATGGGGATCCCTAAACTAAAAGGGCTAACGCTCTGTCGATAAAGTTCCCAGCTGCGCCTGAATCGAAGAGCGCCTTATGCTGGGAATGCGGGGAAAACTCAGGAAAACAAACAGGTACAACCAGCTGAACAACAGAGGATTCTGGGTGAGAGTGGTGCAAACACACCTGGGGTGACGCCAGAGTGCCCTGCCTGCTGCCTCTACTCCCAGAGGGACCAACCCGGCACCGACCGGCAGTGTGCCCTCTGTGGCCACAGATGGTGCGAGTGAAGGCCCCTCCTCCAGCCTCCCTACGCGCAGCCCCTCCCAGCTCGATGGGCACCGGAGCAGGAGTGCTGGAAGATGGAACCAACAGAGCCCCCTCTGGACGTCCGCGGGTGACCAGCAGGTTATCCAACTGGATCCAACTGGATTATCCCTGCAGGCCAACTCCCGTCGGACGTCCTCGCACAGGCTGCATCGGTAGTGGTCGATGATTCCATCCTGCTCCGGCGGCCAAGGTCTGGAATTCCAGTGCAAACTCCTGTGTGCTCCTCGTCCCCTGCCTCAAATGGAAGAGCCGCTCCTCCGCCACTCTCCCTTCGGGTGGATGGTCGAAGACGGCCCGGAAGCTGCAGGGGAACTCCTCGAAGTGGTCCAACACCACGTCTCATTCTCCCCATACAGTGTTTGCCCACTCCAGAGCTCTCCCGAGAGGCATGAGATGAGGGCAGACACTCTCCCTTCCTGAGGGAGCTGGGTGAATGGTGGCCAGGTATAAGTCCAGTTCTAGGAGGAACTCCTGGCACTGTGCTGCAGTCCCGTCATACTCCCTGGGAAGGGAGAGACGCATCCCACTGGAACTGGATCCGGACGGGACGACCCCAATTGCGCTGGTCGAGGCGCTGGAGAGACTTCCTGTCTCTCCCAGCGGTCCATGGTCTAGACAACACGATCCATCATGGCACCGAGTTGGTGCAGCATTGCTGAGTGTTCCTGGACACGCTCCTCGACTCCTCTGACCGCGGTACCTGCTCCTGCTAACTCCATGGTGGGTGTGAGATTCTGTCAATGGCGTGAGTACTGGGAGTGGAGTCAGATGCAGGAGAGCAGAGAGTTGTGAACAGGCGCACACTTTATTTCGTCAGGAGAAACCAACAGACAGATGCCACTGCGTCGAAACCTCCATCCAATATGCCAAAGTGCAAAAACGTGGAAACAGTCACAATAATAAAGTACAAACAAATAAACATACCTTGTGAATAATATATTGGGGAAAAACACACACCGGAAAATAGCGTGTCAAAAATGACACGTAGCAAGAAACAATCACACACAAAGACATGAGGGGGAACAGAGGAATAAATACATGTAGTGTGATTGGGGAATGAAAACCAGGTGTGCAGGGAACAAGACAAAACAAATGGATAAATGAAAAATGGAGCAGCGATGGCTAGAAAGCCGGTGGCATCGACCGCCGAACGCCTCCCGAACAAGGAGAGGAGCCGACCTCGGCGGAAGTCATGACAGTTGTCTTAGGTCTCTATGTAGTGTTGTGTTGTCTCTCTTGTCGTGATGTGTTTTGTCCTATATTTTAATTTAATTTATTTTTATTTTTAATCCCAGCACCCGTCCCCGCAGGAGCCCTTTTTCCTTTCGGTAGGCAGTCATTGTAAAAAATGATTTGTTCTTAACTGACTTGCCTAGTTAAAAAAAGGGATTATATAAGATAACTATTATATATTACTGTATATAAAAGGCAAAAGCTAGTAATGACTCTTCAACAATAAAAAGCTCTCTATGTTGTGCAAAAAAATCATTATTCTGGATGTACTCTGTGGTGGACGGCTGTTTGATTGACCAGTGAAACGGGACTAGAAGGTGAAAGGTGAACTGATAAATGACATTGGAGCAGTGACAGACAACTGGCAGTCTGCCCTCTTTTCTCAATTAGAAGAAAAAAAACAGAACTCTACAGTGACATTATTATAAATGTGTCTTTTCTAACTTGTTTTATTATTGGAAGACATGGACATCACTTTATTTTTGTCCCCCGCGATGAGGAGGGGAGGGGACTGTGTATCTGTCTGTCTTTTTGTTTTTTTTATGTGTACATATATGATGATTGCTCTGTGTTATTGTTGGTTTGGTCTGTATGGAAAATGTCAAATCAAATGTTTGAAAGAAAGGACCATCACAGGTAAAAGGGTTGATGATGGTTGATGCCAGACTGTTATATAAAGCCATCCCATTAAAACCCAACCAGCGTTTTATAGACGGCACTTGGGAATTGCAATTCTCAATGATCCGAGTTATGACCATCTTATATAACATGTTGTCATGACTACCGTGCAAAACACCACAAAAGTAACAGAAGCAGGTATTTTGTTTCATTGCTGTTATTGCACTAATTTTTATTATTGCAATAATGTGATATAATTCTGTATCTTGACATGTACCTTGAAGGCGGCTTAGTATTTTCCCTGACTGTTTCCCTACTTTATTACTATCCCAGGTGTCAGTGCAATATGAATGATCTAGTCCACAAGGGTAGATATACACTGCCTTCAGAAAGTAGTCACGCCCCTCAACTTTTTCAACACTTTTTAATGTTACAGCCTGAATTTAAAATGGATTAAATTGAGTTGTTTTTGGTCACTGGCCTATACACAATCCCCATAACGTCCAAGTGTTTTAAGACATTTTTACAAATTAATAAAAAATGAAAAGCTGAAATGTCTTGAGTCAATAATTATTCAAATCCTTTGTTATGGCAAGCCTAATTAGTTTCGGGAGTAAAAATGTACTTAACAATTCACATAATAAGTTGTATGGACTCACAATTATCTGTAAGGTCCCTCAGCCGAGCAGTGAATTTCAAACAAAGATTCAACCACAAAGACCAGGGAGGTTTTCCAATACCTCGCAAAGAAGGGCACCTATTGGTAGATAGATCAACAGAAAAAAAGCAGACATTGAATATCCTTTTGAGCATGGTGAAGTTATTCATTACTCTTTGGATGGTGTATCAATGCATCCAGTCACTACAAAGATACAGGCATCCTTCCTAACTCAGTCGCCGTAGAGGAAGGACACTCCGGGATTTCACCATGAGGATAATGGTGACTTTAAAACAGTTATAGAGTTAAATGGCTGTGATAAGAGAAAACTGAGGATGTATCAAAACCATTGTAGTTACTCCACAATACTAACCTAACTGTCAGAGTGAAAAGAAGGAAGCCTGTACAGAAAAAAATATTCCAAAACATGCATCCTGTTTGCAACAAGGCACTAAAGTAATACTGCAATTAACTTTTTGTCCTGAATACAAAGTGTTATGTTTGGGGCAAATCCAATACAACACATTACACATTACTGAGTACCACTCTCCTTATTTTCAAGCACAGTGGTGGCTGCATCATGTTATGGGTATGCTTGTCTCGTTAAGGACTGAGGAGTTTTTCAGGCAAAATCCTAGAGAAAAACCTGGTTCAGTCTGCTTTCCACCAGACACTGGGAGATGAATTAACCTTTCAGCAGGACAATAACCTAAAACACAAGGCCAAATCTACACTGGAGTTGCTTACCAAGAAGACAGTGAATGTTCCCAAATGGTGGAGTTACAGTTTTGATTTAGATCTACTCGAAAATCTATGGCAAGACCTGAAAATGGTTGTCTAGCAATGATCAACAAGCAATTTGACAGATCTTGAAGAATTTTAAAAAGAATAATGGGCAAATGTTGCACAATCCAGGTGTGGAAACCTCTTAAAGATTCTTAAAGACCCAAGAAAGACTCGCTGTAATCGCTGCCAAAGGCTGCCAAAGACTGCCAAAGACTCGGGGGTGTGAATACTTATGTAAATCAGCTATTTCTTTATATAATTAAAAAAATATATGTAATAACTTTGTCATTATGGGGTATTGTGTGCAGATGGGTGAAAACAAATATAGATATTTAATCCATTTGAAAATAACAACTAAATGTGTATGAATGCACTGAAGGCAGTGTATATATAATATTCAGACTGGCAGACACAGGCTCATCAGTAGGAGAGACAGACACTGCTGTTATCTGCTGAGGGATTTCCCCTGATTGCAGCTCATCTAGAACACAGTGTATTGATTTCCTATTAACACGACTCTCATATCCGTGGAAAGAGGCTGCTAGGCCTGATGATAAGGTGGGGAAAGGTGGTGGTTAAGGAGGCGGACCGAAGTTATTAACTTCTTATTTCACCTGTATTCATGACATTATCTTGTTTTTGGACAGTAATTGCTTCAATCTTGTATTTGTAATAAGCTTTGACAAAGATTTTATTGTACCTTTTGTATTTCTGAAGTTACATTTCAATATACATGCGACTTGTATGCTCTAGTCGGCTGGCCCTCGCTACATATTCGTCGCCAGACCCACTGGCTCCAGGTCATCTACAAGTCCATGCTAGGTAAAGCTCCGCCTTATCTCAGTTCACTGGTCACGATGGCAACACCCATCCGTAGCACGCGCTCCAGCAGGTGTATCTCACTGATCATCCCTAATGCCAACACCTCATTTGGCCGCCTTTCGTTCCAGTACTCTGCTGCCTGTGACTGGAACGAATTGCAAAAATCGCTGAAGTTGGAGACTTTTATCTCCCTCACCAACTTCAAACATCAGCTATCTGAGCAGCTAACCGATCGCTGCAGCTGTACATAGTCTATTGGTAAATAGCCCACCCATTTTCACCTACCTCATCCCCACACTGTTTTTAATGATTTACTTTTCTGCTCTTTTGCACACCAATATCTCTACCTGTACATGACCATCTGATCATTTATCACTCCAGTGTTAATCTGCAAAATTGTAATTATTCGCCTACCTCCTCATGCCTTTTGCACACAATGTATATAGACTCCCCTTTTTTTTCTACTGTGTTATTGACTTGTTAATTGTTTACTCCATGTGTAACTCTGTGTTGTCTGTTCACACTGCTATGCTTTATCTTGGCCAGGTCGCAGTTGCAAATGAGAACTTGTTCTCAACTAGCCTACCTGGTTAAATAAAGGTGAAATAAAAATAAAATAAAAAAATATATATATCATCCAGTGGATGAAAGCAACAAGAAAAAGCTGAACCGAGGGGCCTGTGGAGCTGTCAGTGTCAACCACGGCTGTTGAAACCCTTTTCTTCCACCAGCTACCGCAATCACAGGGAGGAAAGATGAAATGCTGTGACGCAAACGTATTGATATAAGTGGCCCAAAATAGACGTTTTACCCCGCGGACAAGAGCACACTGAAATCAACTTTCATTACACTTCCCACCACACTGATTTGCTTTGACACAAGCATCCAGTCCCATGAATAACCACGACATGTTAATTCATGTTTACTCCGGCGATGGGGATTCTGAACTACACGTCTTCAGAATGAGAGCTGCTCAAGTCTCAGCAGGGTGCCATGTATGGGCATTTGGAGACAGCAACAGAAACTGGCGGAACATTTTATAGTTGATTATGCACTGAATGCGGTTGTTATTAATTAAAGTATTCTCCTGTGTTGTGTACATTGGGGATAGGGTCTGGGATCAAATGACATCCTGTGGTGAACAGGCCCCCATTAGAGAACCCAAACTATTTACTAGAAATAATTAAGAACATTTTATATCGAAAAAAAAACACATCTCTTCCTCCAATTCATCAAACTAGCTGGAGTATAGGTTATAATGTGCTACTATCCTAACTCCTAATTCAACTCTTGTTCTCTCTAAACAGTGTTTGGCCGTGACGCACACAGGTTTCTCTCTAGAGACCTCATCAGCCAAGGGAAAGACACAATGCCACCTGGCTGGTGTTCTGTGTACCCGTGTGCCTGAGGTACCCTGTTCCCTTGTCTCACAGTCAGTGCTTCACTAAAGCCTGTCTGAGAATGTGTCTGAGAATAGTAATTAAGGGACGTGGGAGGCCTTTTCTGTTTCTGTCGTTTAAATTGTAAACCTGAGCCATCACGGCCATCACTGTGTTATAACCGGTACAACAGGTGCAGTTTGGTGGTACACTCCTGTCACCGGCAAGTGATGATAACAGGATGGAGCTGGGATCAGAGCCCTCCACTTGTTGGGTTGATTTACATGCCGTGCAGAGATGGCGAGGCGGCGTGAATCACCGGGAGAGACAGTGAGAGGACACGGTGGGAGGACATGAACGTGACCCTTAATGCAGCTGTTCATCGAGTCCATCGATTCTCGGAGAGTTACAGCTCACCTCCCGGCAGCTCACTTATCCACAAATGTCCGCAGCAACAGCTGTGCTGGGAAAAACATCCCGAAAACACCACAAGCATGCAGAAAAACTGACGCTGGCACTACTAGGGCACAAAAGATTCCAATGGATCCACACACTACTTACTGGGCTTAGCTAACAATGACTAGTAGATGGATAGCAATTATTCACTAATGGAACACTATTTCTAAATGCAACTTTATCATGATGCATAACAACCACAAGTCGTACCCTGCATACCACAAGATATAGATATTTCAAAAATAATTTCTACTACAGGTTGCTATTCCAGAGCAAATCCCCTTGGGTCCTCTTCACACCAGAGTTCTAATTGCTTCCCTACATAGGGGTCCATTCATTGACGAGGCAGCCAGGTCAGTGGGCTGTGTTAGCCCTGCCTTGTTCGGCTAACACCTGCGCTAGCCGAGCAGACAGCTGATGTCAGACAACTTGTATTGCAGAGGAGCTGTGTTTTCTATGAATGCGCTGCCAGACTCCCACTCCTCTAAAGTGATGAGTCATCCATTGGCCCTGTGTCCTACAGTTTGTCCGTGGGCTCAGCTGACGGTCCGCTGTTAGGTGTAATGAAATGGGTTTATATTTAGTGTACCCCCACATGCCAGGGCGCACACACACACAAACCAGAGGAGCTGGTGGGAGGGGCTATAGGATGAGAATAGTAATGGCTGGAATGGAATCAATAGAATGGTAACAAACACTTCAAACACACGTTTGACTTCGTTCCTGTCACGTGTGCTCCCTCTCCGGCCTCTAGGTCACCAGGCTCGTTATGGCGCACACCTGTCACCATCGTTATACTCATCACTCACCTGGACTCCATCACTTCTTTGATTACCTTCCCTATATATGTCACTCCCTTTGGTTCCTTCCCCTTGGCGTCATTGTTTCTGTTTCATGTCTGTGTGTTGTTCATGTGTCTTGTTTTGTATTATGTCTCATTTAGTTATTAAAACACTCACTCCCTGAACTTGCTTCCATACTCTCAGCTCACATCGTTACATTTCCATTGATTCCATTCCATTCCAACCATTATAATGAGCCTGTCCTCCTATAGCTTCTCCCACCAGCCTCCTCTGCTACATACACATCTACAAAAGTAGAAACAATGCAACAACACAACGTGCACTACATCCTCAGAGGTTTTAGGGCTCTGCCTTAATGAATGAGCTTAACCAAAAAATGCTCAATTCAGAATCTCTGAAACAGAATGTACTGTGCATCTGTTTGGTTTGCCACTTAAGTACCCCTCATTTGTGCACTTACACTGAGACTCACAGAGTGCTAAGTACTGTGTTAAAGCAGTTAGAGATTTTGCGTAAAGTTCACAGGGATTATCCATCATAGTACACACATGAGATCACCCCTATCATCATGCACATTATAAAGCCTCACAGGCTGCTCGGTTGAATTATAGCAGTACATTATTTCCCCCACCTGCAATACAAAGCCAGCTAACACTCCACTTGAATGTCCTCTGAAAGGCCTATGATGAGTTGGGGAAGTGGTCCTAATGGTATGCATGCTGGAGGAGTGACACCGGCTCTTTAAATGGCCAGAGGGATCAGGGCCAGAAAACTCAGAGGAGACTAGGGAGGCGTGGAGATCAATGTCCCTGTCGGAGGGGCTATCTTCTTCATACCGCTGGCTGGAAGCAGGTCCCACCTCAATTTGGAGCTGGGTGGAGATAAGCCCTAATGACACTGTCTCCCGGGCAGACTCATTTATCCACAGGCTAGAGAGAAGCCCCTCTGGCGCACACTGTTTGTGTCACTGCAGTATCTCTGTCTGTGTGTGTATAATGTACAATAAACCTTACATCCAGGTAACAACCCAACCCCATATACCTACCTCACAAGTCTCCTGATTAGTCACAATAATCTAGCAAATATAATTAGCTAGATAAGATTGTTACCTCAGTGCCTCCCTGTGGTTCTCCTAATAGCAACTAGTGGGCTCAAATCAAGCCTATATTGAGGATTCCATACACAGAGGAATGTTTGTGAGTACTTCAAACACAGGTTATTTGATTTGGGTTCAACTCGAGAAAATGTGTGTCTTTCCAAATCCACTGTAAAGAGTGGCTCCTTAGTGGATTCAGCCCACTGTTCAGTGGTTGTTGGGTCTCCATAGAGATGAAAAGATAGACTTATAAACGGCAAATGAAAGAGGGCATAGCTCAGACACATGCTGTGATCACAAGGTGTTTGAAGTTTCTCTCCTTCACCCGCATTTCAATCTCTGTCCATTTTAAATCGATGAGGCTACTTACTCTTAAAATCACTATAGGCCTGCTGATGTGTCCTTTAGTCTACCAGGGATAGTATGTACCACATTCCCCTTGAAATAACAGTTGAGTCACAGATGCAATAACACATCGGCTGTGTGAGTGGCACAGCTCATAATACTTTGTGTCTGAAATGTGGTGGGTAGCCCTGACTTTCTGAGATGCTTTCCTCACTTTACCTTTTCACCAGAGGACACAGACAGAAAATAGTCTCTTCTATTGCGCTAGGTGGTTTTTATGCACACTTAGCTCGACAGAAACATCGGTACAGACTGAAAAGTTATGTTATTATAAGTTGTTTAACCAACTAAAAGTTGCGCTTTTGTAAACAAAAGGCTTCCGTGGATATTTAGCGCCAGCTCCCGATCCCCTGGAGCAGATGTGTTATTTCTCAATCAGTAACTACTTACAGGCTATCTAATCATGACTCCATTTAACCAATTAAAGGCCACTTTCCATTACTGACAATGGTAATCATTTAAAGGCAGCATGCAAAACCTGCAACACACAGGCCCTTAATGAAACTACAGGTGGATGTCTACAGTACAGTGGCATCACCACAGCATGATATCCTTTCAACCGCCCGCCAACCTTCTCTTTCTAAGTCTAATCATGGATCAAGTCCACATTTAGAAAACAGATTTCCTGTTCATAACTAGTATCAACTAAATGCTTGCGATTCTCTGTGTGATCAAGAGATAGCCCTGCCTTATGACAAGGGTGTGTGTTGTATATGAGTGTGTTGTGTTGTGTGTGTGTGTATATGTATGTGAGAGAGTGACAGCTGTCAGTCACTGTGTGCCCAGAGTGTCCTATTGCCTTCGCTGGGCCATAATGAGCAGGTGACCCTGCAGCTGCTGTCACTCCTCACACACACACACACACACACACACACACACACACACACACACACACACACACACACACACACACACACACACACACACACACACACACACACACACACACACACACACACACACGGATGCATGCTCGCACACACGCACATACAAATCTAGCCTCTAATCACACAAACAGGGTCACATTTCAAGAGTGTATGTGCATTCCAACACACTAACAGGAACAGTTTAGGATTTGAAATGCTAACTGATGCAGAATAGGTCTGGTTAGAGCTATATTGTTTTGAAAATGCTCTTGAACAAGCATGCAAACTTTTGATTGGGAACCATTTGTCATTCTGTCAGTTGATGTGAGAATAATTGTTAAGCTAGAGTATAAGACAGTACATTTCATTTCTCATTATCCGTAATGGGCGAAGATAAATAATTAGCAGTTACAGCTTATCAGTTGAACCCAAATACTACATGCATAATCCTTTAACCTAAACAAAGCACCTATAAATCATCATAAACATAACAATATTCAGCGACAATGGATGTTCATTCCATGAATTCAATGCTCACACACCTCCCCACATGGGCTTGCTTGCTGACGGAGAGGCTAACTCAAACTGAATCTAGTAAGTAGATCAACTCCCTCTGAACTGATCCTGTCTGAGCTGTAGTCAGTCCAGACGTTTCTACACTTCCATCAATATCAACTTCCAGCCCTATCAGCCGAGTGGGTAGGGAGGGGCCCTGATTGCAGAGTTGCCCTACCACACTGTCTCTATGGAAACCTGTTGGCATATAGCAACGCCTGGAAGGGTTTCATTTGTTCTTACGGTTACAAGCAGCTCTCGGCAATAGTGAGGCCAACCTAAATGACAATCAAAACCACCCAGCAGAAATATTGTCCCCTATTGCAATTCCTGTTATGATGACACAGCTTTCATTTCAGTTCATTGATTTGTTGTTGTCAAGTGACAATTTGATTGTTTTTCAGAATAGTTCAGAAGTTGGGGGGAGAATTGCCAGTAGAAGCAGGTAATTGTGAAGCACAGAGATAAGGGTTCACAAGGGTAGGGGAAAATGGGAGGGAAGGAAACCTCTTACGGATGAGGTATGTACAGTACTTGTTACGTCAATGAGTGCCAAGCTATGCATCCTATAGACCGTGTAAAGAAAAGAAACAGTTGAAGTCAGAAGTTTACATACACCTTAGCCAAATACATTTAAACTCAGTTTTTCACAATTCCTGATATTTAATCCTGGTAAAAATGCCCTGTCTTAGGTCAGTTAGTATCACCACTTTACTTTAAGAATGTGAAATATCCGAATAATAGTAGGGAGAATGATTTATTTCAGCTTTCACTTCTTTCATCACATTCCCAGCGGGTCAGACGTTTACATACACTCAATTCGTATTTGGTAGCATTGCCTTTAAATTGTTTAACTTGGGTCAAACATTTCAGGTAGCCTTCTACAAGCTTCCCACACTAAGTTAATGTTTGCCCATTCCTCCTGACAGAGCTGGTGTAACCGAGTCAGGTTTGTAGGCCTCCTTGCTCGCACACGCTTTTTCAGTTCTGCCCAAACATTTTTTTATGGGAATGAGGTCAGGGCTTTATGATGGCCACGCCAATACAGTGACTTTGTTGTCCTGAAGCCATTTTGCCACAACTTTGGAAGTATGCTTGGGCTCATTGTCAATTTGGAAGACCCATTTCCGACCAAGCTTTAACTTCCTGATTGATGTCTTGAGATGTTGCTTCAATATAGCCACAATTTCCCCCCTCATGATGCCATCTATGTTGTGAAGTGCACCAGTGCCTCCTGCAGACAAGGACCCCCACAACATGATGCTGCCACCCCCGTGCTTCACGGTTGGGATGATGTTCTTCGGCTTGCAAGCCTCCCCCTTTTTCCTCCAAACATAACGATGGTAATTATGGCCAAACAGTTCTATTTTTGTTTCATCACACCAGAGGACATTTCTCCAAAAAGTGTGCAGTTGCAAACCGTTGTCTGGCTTTTTTATGGCAGTTTTGGAGCCGTGGCTTCTTCCTTGCTGAGCCGCATTTCAGGTATATGTTGATATAGGCATCTTTTTACTGTGGATATAGATACTTTTGTACCTGTTTCCTCCAGCATCTTCACAAGGTCCTTTGCTGTTGTTCTGGGATTGATTTGCACTTTTCGCACCAAAGTACGTTAATCTCTAGGAGACAGAACACGTCTCCTTCCTGAGCGGTATTATGGCTGCATGGTCCCATGGTGATTATACTTGCGTACTCTTGTTAGTACAGATGAACGTGGTACCATCAGGCGTTTGGAAATTGCTCCCAAGGATGAACCAGACTAGTGGAGATCTACATTTTTTTATGGGGTCTTAGCTGATTTCTTTAGATTTTTCCATGATGTCAAGCAAAGAGGCACTACTTTTGAAGGTAGACCTTGAAATACAGCCACAGGTTACACCTCCAATTGACTCAAATGTTGTCAATTAGCCTATCAGATGCTTCTAAAGCCATGACAACATTTTCTGGAATTTTCCAAGCTGTTTAAAGGCACAGTCAACTTAGTGTATGTAAACTTCTGACCCACTGGAATTGTGATACAGTGAAATAATTATAAGTGAAATAATGTCTGTAAACAATTGTTGGAAAAATTACTTGTGTTATGCACAAAATAGATGTCCTAACCGACTTGCCGAAACTAGTTTGTTAACAAGAAATTTGTGGAGTGGTTGAAAAACAAGTTTTAATGACTCTACCTAAATGTATGTAAACTTCCGACTTCAACTGTACATTCACATGTTCAACTGCAAACTTGTCACTTAGCGCCCTCTAGTGATTGTCCAGGCTACTGTCTCCAGTAAGTACAAAACAGCCAGCATACGACACAACTCCAGCCAAATAACATCTCAGTAGTGCAAATTCATCTGATAATAATATGTTGGTTAATACTGTTTAGCACTAAAAGTGGTTGAGTAAATTATACAGCCTCATATATTGGATTGATATGTATTATCTACAGTACATCATTGCCAATGAGTACTATAGATACATCCATTATGTCTCCTGTTGATTGAATGGGGATGGCCCCTGAGATTCCTGACTATAAACACCCAGCAATGGAATGACAGGGGCAGTTAAGATGGTGGGCTCCATAGAAATAGAATTATGGATTATGGGTACACCCAATATGGCCGCCAGTCCACCCAACAGCCACTCATTGACTTGAATGGTGATACCGCTTATAGGAAGTTGAATTATATTTCTATGATGGGCTCATTTAACCCATAGTTAACTCCTTCTGGCCAAGACTGTGCAGGTCAATACAACTGCATTCCCCACCCTGAGCATGGCAGAGACTAAATGAGCTCTTTACAGTTCCATGTGTGCCACACCTGTCAGGGACGAGACACGTTTCAACCCTCAGAATTGGACCAAGACAAACAAATAAACATTCATGAGTTGTACTGTTAATGTAAAAAGAGACACATTTTGCAATGTAGTACATTATCCTTTGTCTTGCATTTGACCGTTTCAGTAACCCTCACAGTAGAAAGAGAGGAATTTAACTAACCAGCTACAAAGACTGCTTAGATATAATAACGACCAAAACTGCATCAAACATTCACATTTTATTCGAATGATCAATCAAAACTGTATTAACATTATTCAAACATTTAGCTTTATCTGTGAATACGATATCAGTAATCATATTCCTCGTGAACGACATTAAATGTTTACATCAGACAACTATAGTCAACAAAGAAAGTTACAGCCTGTGCAAAACCTGTGAATACATTATGTAGGCTGATCAGTTATAGACCTGCTTAGCTAACGTTATACTGTAGAAACCCCCAAACAAACAAACAAGCAGGCCTATAGCCAATAAAGCAGAAGCAGGTGATTGTACTTCAAACGGTCCAAAGACAGCTAGACTAATCTGATAATGTTGAGGTCATTGCTGTGTGACTAACGTAACTTCTTCGCCCCGCGGGTCGCCTTGGCCACCTTGGAGCCCCTCTGGTGGTCGCTAACGCGGTTCCGCAGCACATTCACATCGTACTTCTGCCTCTTCAGCTTCTCGGCCAGGTCAAACTTCTCAGCGTGTAGCTGGCGCAGCCACTGCCAGAGCTCGCGGCACTTCTCCGCCAGCCTCTCCTGGTTGAGGTGGTCGATGTTGAGGGGCTTGCGGCGTTCCAACAGAGCCTTGGTCTTCTTCTCGCGCCCCGTCAGCTTCTTGCCCTTCTTCACGTCCCCCTTCTGTATGTAGCCGCCGAACGCCTTATTGGAGAAGACGTTCTTCTTCCTGGCATCCTCCTCGGCGCGGAGCTTGGCCTCCTCTTCCCGTCGGGTCCGCTCCTCAGCAAGACGAGCTTGGCGCTCAATGTTCTGCTCGGCGCGCACACGCTGCTGCTCGGCACGGTCGGCACGGCGGCGCTCGATGCGGCTGCGGAGGGCCACCAGCTCTTCCTCCTCTTTCTGGCGGCTGGAGAAGTGCATCTCGATCAGGCTCTGCAGGTCATTGAAGTCCTTCTCTAGCCTCTTGCGGTGGAGGTCATCAAAGTCTAACTTCTCACCGTCGGGCAGCTTAGGAGGAGCGATGTTGGTAATGTACTTGGTCCGTGGCTTGGTCTCCCCCTCGCTCCCCTCAACGTGTTCCCTCTCCTCCTCTACCTCGTCCTCCTTATCTGCCTCATCCTCCTCCTGCTCTTCTTCAGCATCCTCTTCCACCGCAGGTGCCTCCTCTACTTCTTCCTCCTCCTCGTTCACCTCCTCTGCATCCTCCTCGTATTCCTTCACAATATCCGCTGTGTCAGACATGATGTTAAAGCCTGCCTCTCAGACAGTCAAGGAAGAAAGACCAGTTGAGACACACACACACACAATACTCAGAGACCAACTTGTGTCAAACAGTCAAGAGGGGAAGTGAAGTGAACTTTCGGGTGCGGTTGCTTGGGCTCTTTTAAAGCTTTACTCTGATCATGTGTCCAAACCCCACTGTCGAGGCAGAAATGTTCAGACAGATGGAATGGAGTCTATTTTCTCCTTCAACAAGTCTGCCCCCTCCCCTGAACCCTGACCCCAGACTCTCCCAATCATTCCTTTCTAAGGACAATCGGAGTGCCCTATTTCAGACGCACAACAGATGCACTCAGGTGCCACTCAAACCTGTGCTCTCCTTCAAGCCCACAATCGAATGTATGCATCACGGTCACAGCATGTTTGTTGTAGGTATCAAGTGAAATTCTTACTCATATACTATGGGGTTATTTATACACTTGGTCATCAAGAAGGAGAAAAAGAGTGACAGAGTATATCCTGTTAGAACTCTAGGGGCAGTATTTCATTTTTGGATAAAAAGACGTGCCCGTTTTTAGCGCGATATTTTGTCACGAAAAGATGCTCGACTATGCTTGGAATTGATAGTTTTGGAAAGAAGACACTCTGACGTTTCCAGAACTGTAAAGATTTTCACTGTGAGTGCCATAGAACAATATCTACAGGCAAAACCAAGATGTTTGAGTGACCAGGAAATCAACAGGATTTTTGAAGGCACGTTTTCAATGATCTCCTTATATGGCTGTGAATGGCACAGGAATCAACGGACACTTCCTATCGTTTCCCCAGGTGTCTGCAGCATTGTGACGTATTTGTAGGCATATCATTGGAAGATTGGCCATAAGAGCCTACAATTACCAAGTGTCCCGCATGGTGTCTGCGTGGAAATTGGTGCGCAAAAGTCAGGTCCCAGTATTTTTCCATCCGAATCAGAGAAGAATGCACGTGTCTAGGACTGGCATTTCAATGAAGAGATATATGACCAAACACCTTGAGGATTGATTCAAACAACGTTTTCCATGTTTCAGTCGATATTATGGAGTTAATTCGGAAAAAGTTCGACGTTTAGGTGACTGAATTTTCGGTTAGTTTCGGTAGCCAAATGCATAGTAACAAAACGGAACGTTGTGTCCTACACAAGCATCTTTCAGGAAAAACTGGACATCTGCTATGTAACTGAGAGTCTCCTCATTGAAACATCTGAAGTTCTTCAAAGGTAAATGATTTTATTTGATCCCTTTGCTGGTTTTTGTGAATGTTGCGTGCTAAATGCTAACGCTAAATGCTACGCTAGCTATCACCACTCTTACACAAATTATTGATTTTCTCTGGTTCTAAAGCATATTTTGAAAATCTGAGACGACAGGATTGTTAAGAAAAGGATAAGCTTGAGGACAGGCATATTTATTTCATTTATTTTGCAATTTTCAGAAATCGCTAATGTTGCGTTATGGTAATGAGCTTGAGGCTGTATTCACAATCCCGGATCCGGGATGGGGCGGCCTAACAGGATATAGTAAGTACAGCATTAAAAAAAAAGTGATATGTATTTATTGATAGTGGCCATTCATTATATATCTATAGATACAGTGACCGTTCATTATATGTATATAATGAATGGCCACTATATCAATAAATACATAATGAATGTCACTATATCTATAAATATATAATGAATGGTCACTATATCAATAAATATATAATGAATGGTCACTATATCTATAAATATATAATGAATGTCACTATATCTATAAATACATAATGAATGTCACTATATCAATAAATACATAATGAATGTCACTATATCAATAAATACATAATGAATGTCACTATATCAATAAATACATAATGAATGTCACTATATCAATAAATACATAATGAATGGTCACTATATCAATAAATATATAATGAATGGTCACTATATCAATAAATATATAATGAATGTCACTATATCAATAAATATATAATGAATGTCACTATATCAATAAATACATAATGAATGTCACTATATCTATAAATATATAATGAATGTCACTATATCAATAAATATATAATGAATGGTCACTAAATCAATGAATACACAATGAGTGGTCACTATCTATAAATATAAAATGAATGGTCACTATATCTATAAATATATAATGAATGGTCACTAAATCAATAAATACACAATGAGTGGTCACTGTATCAATAAATATATAATGAATGGTCACTGTATCAATAAATATATAATGAATGGTCACTGTATCAATAAATATATAATGAATGGTCACTGTATCAATAAATATATAATGAATGGTCACTATATCAATAAATATATATTGAATGGTCACTGTATCAATACATAATGAATGGTCACTGTATCAATAAATATTTAATGAATGGTCACTGTATCAATAAATATATAATGAATGGTCACTGTATCAATAAATATATAATGAATGGTCACTATATCAATAAATATATAATGAATGGTCACTGTATCAATAAATATATAATGAATGGTCACTATATCAATAAATATATAATGAATGGTCACTGTATCAATACATAATGAATGGTCACTATATCAATAAATATATAATGAAGGGTCACTATATCAATAAATATATATTGAATGGTCACTGTATCAATACATAATGAATGGTCACTATATCAATAAATATATAATGAAGGGTCACTATATCAATAAATATATATTGAATGGTCACTGTATCAATACATAATGAATGGTCACTGTATCAATAAATATATATTGAATGGTCACTGTATCAATACATAATGAAGGGTCACTATATCAATAAATATATATTGAATGGTCACTGTATCAATACATAATGAATGGTCACTGTATCAATAAATATATATTGAATGGTCACTGTATCAATACATAATGAAGGGTCACTATATCAATAAATATATAATGAATGGTCACTGTATCAATACATAATGAATGGTCACTGTATCAATACATAATGAAAGGTCACTGTATCAATACATAATGAATGGTCACTGTATCAATACATAATGAAAGGTCACTGTATCAATACATAATGAAAGGTCACTGTATCAATACATATATAATGAAGGGTCACTATATCAATAAATATATAATGAATGGTCACTGTATCAATACATAATGAATGGTCACTGTATCAATACATAATGAATGGTCACTTCCGGGTTGGAGCGAGCGGTCGCATTCGCACTTCGCTCTGCAGGTTGTATAACTTTTTCATTACATTTCATTATAGTACAACGGTTTGATTTGTCTAATCTTAGCAATTCTTCTTAGCTAGCTACATAGCCGTCCTTGTATCAGAGATAATTGCATAATTATCGTATTTCGTCGCCCTAACGTAGCCTTCACTGCTATTCGCCCAGGAGCTAGCAAACGCTAGCTAACGCCCACAGATTAGCATCACTGTAGTGCTATTCACTCAACTGAACGACTTGATTAGTTTAGTGTTAGCTAGCTACACAGCTGTCTTTGTTTCCAAGATAATTGTGTAGTTTAGAGTGTGTAGTCTTGGAGTGATTATCTTAATTCACTGAGGTTCGCTAGCCAGCTATTTGTCGTCCTTAACGTAGGAGACTCTGCTAGCTAGCCAACAGCTAACAGCTAGCCAACGTCACCACACACACGTTACTGAATCGAATTCAACAACCCGGTCAGGTAGTATCACATTTTCATTTCATTACAGTACAACGGTTTGATTTGTTTGATCGTAGCTAGCTACATAGCTAGTTACATAGCCGTCTTTGTTTCAAAGATAATTGTGTAGTCTAGAGCGATTTCCTAGGTTAGCTAGCCAGCTATTGTCGTTCTTTTAACGCAACGTAACGTAAACAACACTGCTAGCTAGCCAGCTAGCCCCCGAATAGTAGCACTGTAGAAACTATTACACTCAACGGAACGACTTGATTAGTGTAGTGTCAACAACGCAGCTACTGCCAGCTAGCCTACTTCAGCAGTACTGTATCATTTTAATCATTTTAGTCAATAAGATTCTTGCTATGTAAGCTTAACTTTCTGAACATTCGAGACGTGTAGTCCACTTGTCATTCCAATCTCCTTGCATTAGCGTAGCCTTTTCTGTAGCCTGTCAACTATGTGTCTGTCTATCCCTGTTCTCTCCTCTCTGCACAGATCATACAAACGCTCCACACCGCGTGGCCGCGGCCACCCTAATCTGGTGGTCCCAGCGCGTACGACCCACGTGGAGTTCCAGGTCTCCGGTAGCCTCTGGAACTGCCGATCTGCGGCCAACAAGGCAGAGTTCATCTCAGCTTATGCCTCCCTCCAGTCCCTCGACTTCTTGGCACTGACGGAAACATGGATCACCACAGATAACACTGCTACTCCTACTGCTCTCTCCTCGTCCGCCCACGTGTTCTCGCACACCCCGAGAGCTTCTGGTCAGCGGGGTGGTGGCACCGGGATCCTCATCTCTCCCAAGTGGTCTTTCTCTCTTTCTCCCCTTACCCATCTGTCTATCGCCTCCTTTGAATTCCATGCTGTCACAGTTACCAGCCCTTTCAAGCTTAACATCCTTATCATTTATCGCCCTCCAGGTTCCCTTGGAGAGTTCATCAATGAGCTTGATGCCTTGATAAGCTCCTTTCCTGAGGACGGCTCACCTCTCACAGTTCTGGGCGACTTTAACCTCCCCACGTCTACCTTTGACTCATTCCTCTCTGCCTCCTTCTTTCCACTCCTCTCCTCTTTTGACCTCACCCTCTCACCTTCCCCCTACTCACAAGGCAGGCAATACGCTTGACCTCATCTTTACTAGATGCTGCTCTTCTACTAACCTCATTGCAACTCCCCTCCAAGTCTCCGACCACTACCTTGTATCCTTTTCCCTCTCATCCAACACTTCCCACACTGCCCCTACTCGGATGGTATCGCGCCGTCCCAACCTTCGCTCTCTCTCCCCCGCTACTCTCTCCTCTTCCATCCTATCATCTCTTCCCTCTGCTCAAACTTTCTCCAACCTATCTCCTGATTCTGCCTCCTCAACCCTCCTCTCCTCCCTTTCTGCATCCTTTGACTCTCTATGTCCCCTATCCTCCAGGCCGGCTCGGTCCTCCCCTCCCGCTCCGTGGCTCGACGACTCATTGAGAGCTCACAGAACAGGGCTCCGGGCAGCCGAGCGGAAATGGAGGAAAACTCGCCTCCCTGCGGACCTGGCATCCTTTCACTCCCTCCTCTCTACATTTTCCTCCTCTGTCTCTGCTGCTAAAGCCACTTTCTACCATTCTAAATTCCAAGCATCTGCCTCTAACCCTAGGAAGCTCTTTGCCACCTTCTCCTCCCTCCTGAATCCCCCCTCCTCCCTCTCTGCAGATGACTTCGTCAACCATTTTGAAAAGAAGGTCGACGACATCCGATCCTCGTTTGCTAAGTCAAACGACACCGCTGGTTCTGCTCACACTGCCCTACCCTATGCTCTGACCTCTTTCTCCCCTCTCTCTCCAGATGAAATCTCGCGTCTTGTGACGGCCGGCCGCCCAACAACCTGCCCGCTTGACCCTATCCCCTCCTCTCTTCTCCAGACCATTTCCGGAGACCTTCTCCCTTACCTCACCTCGCTCATCAACTCATCCCTGACCGCTGGCTACGTCCCTCCCGTCTTCAAGAGAGCGAGAGTTGCACCCCTTCTGAAAAAACCTACACTCGATCCCTCCGATGTCAACAACTACAGACCAGTATCCCTTCTCTCTTTTCTCTCCAAAACTCTTGAGCGTGCCGTCCTTGGCCAGCTCTCCCGCTATCTCTCTCAGAATGACCTTCTTGATCCTAATCAGTCAGGTTTCAAGACTAGTCATTCAACTGAGACTGCTCTTCTCTGTATCACGGAGGCGCTCCGCACTGCTAAAGCTAACTCTCTCTCCTCTGCTCTCATCCTTCTAGACCTATCGGCTGCCTTCGATACTGTGAACCATCAGATCCTCCTCTCCACGCTTGGATTGCGTCCTACCTGACAGGTCGCTCCTACCAGGTGGCGTGGCGAGAATCTGTCTCCTCACCACTCGCTCTCACCACTGGTGTCCCCCAGGGCTCTGTTCTAGGCCCTCTCTTATTCTCGCTATACACCAAGTCACTTGGCTCTGTCATAACCTTACATGGTCTCTCCTATCATTGCTATGCAGACGACACACAATTAATCTTCTCCTTTCCCCCTTCTGATGACCAGGTGGCGATTCGCATCTCTGCATGTCTGGCAGACATATCAGTGTGGATGACGGATCACCACCTCAAGCTGAACCTCAGCAAGACGGAGCTCCTCTTCCTCCCGGGGAAGGATTGCCCGTTCCATGATCTCGCCATCACGGTTGACAACTCCATTGTGTCCTCCTCCCAGAGCGCTAAGAACCTTGGCGTGATCCTGGACAACACCCTGTCGTTCTCAACTAACATCAAGGCGGTGTCCCGTTCCTGTAGGTTCATGCTCTACAACATCCGCAGAGTACGACCCTGCCTCACACAGGAAGCGGCGCAGGTCCTAATCCAGGCACTTGTCATCTCCCGTCTTGATTACTGCAACTCGCTGTTGGCTGGGCTCCCTGCCTGTGCCATTAAACCCCTACAACTCATCCAGAACGCCGCAGCCCGTCTGGTGTTCAACCTTCCCAAGTTCTCTCACGTCACCCCGCTCCTCCGCTCTCTCCACTGGCTTCCAGTTGAAGCTCGCATCCGCTACAAGACCATGGTGCTCGCCTACGGAGCTGTGAGGGGAACGGCACCTCAGTACCTCCAGGCTCTGATCAGGCCCTACACCCAAACAAGGGCACTGCGTTCATCCACCTCTGGCCTGCTCGCCTCCCTACCACTGAGGAAGTACAGTTCCCGCTCAGCCCAGTCAAAACTGTTCGCTGCTCTGGCCCCCAATGGTGGAACAAACTCCCTCACGACGCCAGGACAGCGGAGTCAATCACCACCTTCCGGAGACACCTGAAACCCCACCTCTTCAAGGAATACCTAGGATAGGGTAAGTAATCCTTCTCACCCCCCCCCCCCCTAAAAGATTTAGATGCACTATTGTAAGTGGCTGTTCCACTGGATGTCATAAGGTGTATGCACCAATTTGTAAGTCGCTCTGGATAAGAGCGTCTGCTAAATGACTTAAATGTAAATGTAAATGTAATGTATCAATAAATATATAATGAATGGTCACTGTATCAATAAATATATATTGAATGGTCACTATATCAATAAATATATATTGAATGGTCACTATATCAATAAATATATAATGAATGGTCACTGTATCAATAAATATATATTGAATGGTCACTGTATCAATACATAATTAATGGTCAATGTATCAATAAATATATATTGAATGGTCACTGTATCAATACATAATGAAGGGTCACTATATCAATAAATATATAATGAATGGTCACTGTATCAATACATAATGAATGGTCACTGTATCAATACATAATGAATGGTCACTGTATCAATACATAATGAATGGTCACTGTATCAATACATAATGAATGGTCACTGTATCAATACATAATGAAAGGTCACTGTATCAATACATAATGAAGGGTCACTGTATCAATAAATATATAATGAATGGTCACTGTATCAATACATAATGAAAGGTCACTGTATCAATACATAATGAAAGGTCACTGTATCAATACATAATGAATGGTCACTGTATCAATATATAATGAATGGTCACTGTATCAATACATAATGAAAGGTCACTGTATCAATACATAATGAATGGTCACTGTATCAATACATAATGAATGGTCACTGTATCAATACATAATGAATGGTCACTGTATCAATACATAATGAATGGTCACTGTATCAATACATAATGAATGGTCACTGTATCAATACATAATGAATGGTCACTGTATCAATACATAATGAATGGTCACTGTATCAATACATAATGAAAGGTCACTGTATCAATACATAATGAAGGGTCACTGTATCAATAAATATATAATGAATGGTCACTGTATCAATACATAATGAAAGGTCACTGTATCAATACATAATGAAAGGTCACTGTATCAATACATAATGAATGGTCACTGTATCAATATATAATGAATGGTCACTGTATCAATACATAATGAAAGGTCACTGTATCAATACATAATGAATGGTCACTGTATCAATACATAATGAATGGTCACTGTATCAATACATAATGAATGGTCACTGTATCAATACATAATGAATGGTCACTGTATCAATACATAATGAATGGTCACTGTATCAATATATAATGAATGGTCACTGTATCAATATATAATGAATGGTCACTGTATCAATACATAATGAATGGTCACTGTATCAATAAATATATAATGAATGGTCACTGTATCAATACATAATGAATGGTCACTGTGTCAATACATAATGAAAGGTCTCTTATATTCCACATATAGAGTGATATATCAAGCACATATATGGGTCATGCACCAAAGATAGACCATTGAAAAGGCTTGTTGCTAGTTAAAGTAGCACTTCGTTGTTAGAATGTGAACACCAGACAATGTATTTGGGGTCACCTCACTTATGCCAATACGTCATAACCACCTCATCTCGACTGAAGTACATTCATCTAGATCCTTGTTTTTCCACTGTGACTTACAGAGCTTACCGCTGAGCATATCCAAGAGCAAAGCACATCATTACAATATATGAACTACCTTTTGCAAGAACACCAAAGCTGTGTATAATATTTTCATATACCCTGAAGATTTACGTCCTTCCTACAACTATTTTAAATATGTTCACTTTGCTAATTGACACCTCAAATGTGTATCTCTGTCTTTGTACATCAATTTACCCTTAAAATACATTTTAATAAATAACAAAGAAACTATAAAGAAATACTTGACCACTCTTCCATTTACATGTTGCACTGTGTGAAAAAAAAAAATATCTTCCAGTTTGCCAGCCAAAGACCACCCTACCATAGGAAATACTTTGAGCGCAAGCTTTCAACTGATCATCCTTGAGTTCTGACAGAAAACACCTGTCAAGGAAAGACGGGCCCTAAAAATACAACCTCCAACCAGAACAATTCCTAAACACTGTCTCGTCTCCACTTCGGAATGTAATTCAAACATTCTTGCAATGGAAGACTCCAGCTTTCAGGGTCGAGTGCATAACAAATTCATTGCTTTTTTAATGTTTACTTCTCCGGCACTGACGGCAACAATAGAATATATAGTGTTCAGCACTTAAATATCCAGCCCTTGAGTAAGGAGTGCAAAAGGACAAATGTGGTTTTAGTATGAGATAATTGACAGGGATAAACAGGTGCTGTGTGTTGTCCATGGGTGTCCCCCATGAACCCTGAGAATTCCAGTAAGTCACTGTGCTGTGCAAGATTGCTCCTCTTAGTGAATATGTAGCCTTTTCCTCAGAAGGGGACAGCAAAATGGCAGAGGATTTGGGGACAGAGAACGGAAAGATTTCGAAAGTGTCCCTGCACTCCACAGCCTAAGACTCACTCCTGAAGATTGCCAGCCATTACCCACAACTAAGAGTCACAGTATTAAGGCCAGTACGGAGCCTCATTAAAATAGTAATAGCATCAGAACAAGCATCGTGTGCAACACAGATGTCAGTTTAAATGGGTTGAGAGAACATTTCAATCGTTTGTGGACTAAAGCTCTTCAATTTCTAGGGGAACGCCCCCAGTCCTCCATACCTAACTATTTGCCAATTGACACATTTCAATGAACAAAAGAGGAACCCTCCATCCCAAAGAAAAAATGTGCCGAACAACCCTACTGACTGGTCAATTATGAGTAGCAGGTGGTGGTCTGATTTAAAATGAAACCTTTTGGTCACTGATATCAAGGGAACAATTGTGTCTATCAATAGGAGCAAGGAGAAGCACAATTGACCAGGCCTAGGCTATAAATAGCCACACTACTGCCTCCCCACTCTTCAGTATTAAGACTCGTGAAATGTGTCTTTTAATTTACAGTATTGTTAGTTGTGTTACAGTATTGTTCCTATTAAAATTAGAAGCTTACCTGTTTTTAAAACAGATTATCATCATCTATTTTGTAAGGCATTCCAGAGTAGTTCTTTGTCAGCCTCTAATTCAATTATATTATAAATAGATCCCATTTACGATTGTTGCATAGATCTGTCAGACCTAGTATACTATATAGTATACTATATACTACATCTCCAACAGGTCAACCCAAAAAATCATTTGCACTAGAAATTAAGGAAATGGTGCCCTCAAATGGTCAAACCATGTAGCTATTTTATACCAAAGTAATTGCTACATTCCAACACAGTACTGTATGACATAATAGGCCTACACAAATACAGTGATATATAAACTATCTTGAGGAATTGTTATCATTCAAATGATTAATGCTGTATCCTCTTATGTCTAATACAATCGCAGATGTCAAGGTACAGTTTTACCATTACAAACTCTTAACAAAACTGTGTCTGAAATGTTTTACATTAACAATAAAGACCACAACAAAAACATATCAATTCCCATAGAAATCATCTTCACACTTGTGTATTGTAGTGCGCTGTGGACAGTTTAGATGCTAGCTAGAACATGTAAACATTTAAAAAAGCAAGAGCACAAAAACAAAACATGGCCCTGTTTCTAACATCGAGAAACCCCTCATGTTACCCAATCAACACAATCCTTATCAAACTGCACCTTTCTGTTTCTCAACCTCAACGGACTCACACACTGGAGAATCCTGCAGTTCTTTACGGCTTACCTCTACTGGGTTTTGAATGGCCTCTCCACTACAAAAAAAACAGTGCCATGACTCTGCAAAGAATATGTAGTACCTTCAGAAAGTATTCATACCCCTTGACTTATTCCAAATTATTTTGTGTTACAGCCTGAATTCAAAATGTATTAAATGTATATATTTTATTACCCATCTACACACAATACCCCATTACGACAAGGTGAAAACATATTTTTTGAAGTTTTTGCAAATGTATTGAAAATGAAATACAGAAATATCTAATTTATGTAGTATTCACACCCCCGGGTCTTTCTGGGTTCATTTGCCCCTAATTATTTTCAAAAATGTTCAAGATCTTTCAAATTGGCTGCTATTGATGACTGCTAGACAACCATTTTCAGGTCTTGCCATAGATTTTCAAGTAGATTTTTAGTCAAAACTAACTCGGCTACTCGGGAACATCACTGTCTTGTTGATAATCAACTCCAGTGTAGATTTGTGTTTTAGGTTATTGTCCTGCTGAAAGGTGAATTAATCTCCCAGTGTCTGGTAGAAAGCAGACTGAGCCAGGTTTTCCTTCAGGATTGTGTCTGTGCTTAGCTCTATTCTGTTACTTTTTTATCCTGAAAAACTCCCCAGTCCTTAACAATTACAAGCATACTCATAACATGATGCAGCTACCACTATGCTTTAAAATATGGAGAGTGATACTCAGTAATGTGTTGTATTGCATTTGCCCCAAACATAACACTTTGTATTCAGGACAAAAATGTAATTCCATTGCACATTTTTGCAGTACTACTTTAGTGCCTTGTTGCAAACAGGAGGCATGTTTTTGAATTTTTTTATTATTATGTACATGATTTCTTCTTTTCACTCTGTCAATTAGGTTAATATTGTGGATTAACTACAATGTTGTTATCCATCCTCAATTTTCTCCTATCACAGCCATTTAACTCTGCAACTGTTTTAAAGTCACCATTGGCCTCATTGTGAAATCCCGGAGTGGTGTCCTTCCTCTACGGCGACTGAGTTAGGAAGGATGCCTGTACCTTTGTAGCGACTGGGTGTATTGACACACCATCCAAAGTGTAATTAATAACCAGCTCAAAGGGATATTACATTTCTGCTTTTTTAAATACTTTTTTTTATCTAAATTTAATCCATTTTGAATTCAGGCTGTAACAACAAAATGTGGAACAAGTCAAGATGTGTGAATACTTTCTGAAAGGCACTGTAAATATAATTTTAGACACAGCAGCAGAACATAATGATACTTGTCAATAAAGGTGTGTGTACACTGTTTGTCCTGAAGTTGCACAATGCTACCTCTCTCTCAGGGGTCCTCTGGAAAACAACAGCCAGAGAGATACAGTTCCAACGCAGAGGAAGAGGAGGAGGAAGGGGAGGAAAACCCACAAGGCTACTGGTACAATGGAGCGCTGATCAACTGCAAATAGGAAAAACAGAACCTTTACTTTCCAACAATCTACCCTTTCTTAAATATTATAAGTAAAAATAATGGAACATAATTTTGTGTTGAAAACAGAGCTGGAGATATACACTGAGTGTACAAAACATTAGGAACATCTGTCCTTTCCACGACAGACTAACCAGGTGAAAGCTATGATCCCTTATTGATGTCACTTCTTAAACACACTCAAATAAGTGTATATGAAGGGGAGGAGACAAGTTAAAGATGGATTTTTAAGCCTTGAGACAATTGGGACATGGATTGTGTATGTGTGCCATTCAAAGCGTGAATGGGCACGACAAAAGAAGTAACTGCCTTTAAAACGGGATACGGTAGTAGGTGCCAGGAGCACCGGTTTGAGTGTCAAGATCTGCAACGCTGCTGGGTTTTTCATGCTCAACAGTTTCCCATGTGCACTAAGAATGGTCTACCACCCAAAGGAGATCCAGCCAACTTGACACAACTTTGGGAAGCATTGGAGTCAACATGGGCCAGCATCCGTGTGGAACGGTTTCGACACCTTGTATGTAGAGTCCATGCCCCAACGAATTGAGGCTATTCTGAGGGTAAAGGGGGGTGCAACTCAATATTAGGAAGGTGTCCCTAATGTTTTGTACAGGCAGTGTATGTTAAAGTTCTGCAGAATGTATGCTTCAAATAAATTAATTAAATGTCAAGACGGCTAAGTTACACACGTCATTACCTTTATGCACATATAGGAAACCAGATGCTGCTCCGTATGAGTTGGACACCTCACAGCTGTACAGACCACTGAAGTCAGGGCCGAACCTTCACTAACACCAACAAGCCCCCAGTCTCATTGAGATTTGATATATTCAGTCTAAGACAAATGTAGACGCATAGCAAAACATAGATGTTGACACTGATCCTTAGAAAATGGGTTGGGGGAAATGAAATACTGTGAACAACTGACCTCTTCCATGTGAACTCTGTTGGAGGGTGGTTGGCGTCTACTAAACACTGAAACGCCGGTGCCTGGGGTGCGCGTTCATTCATGATTTTGACCGAATTCTTTGTCTGTAGAACAGGCAAAAAGTTGTACCACATTATTTCTGTGCTGTTACTGTTGTGTATAATATGGAGTAGAAACACTGCGGCTGTTGTCATTCAGAATACTCACAGTGTACATCTAGCTGGTAGGGGTCAGCTTCCTGCTGGCTCAGAGTGGTGTGGTTCACCAGGCACTGAACCTCCTGTTGGTGTAGGACTCTGGAGGGCTCTCCCTTCAGGTGGACCCTCACGTGGTGGTGTCGTCTGGGTTCAGTATAGTGTTGGTTGAGGTTGTCAGACTCAGTGGTTGTCTTGCACTGGCCGTGCTCCATTGTACGTCAGCGGGGGGCTTGGCGGGAGCCGCTGTGCATGTGGCCAAAATGCTCTTCTGCCCCTCAGCAACCACGGGAAGTCTCCATAGCAACTGAAATCACAGGAGGAACTATTGGGGGAAAAAAACACATTAAACACATTGACAATATGAATGTACCTTTTTATATACTTTAAAACCTAACCCTTGAATAGCAGGTAAAGGAACACCCTTAACATAATTGTATCAAATGATTAATTCCATTGGGGAAATACATGATAAATAACCTCTTACTTTTGACATTGAGGTGGAGCTTTGCCTTGTACGGCCCACTGGGGAACACAGTGAAGATGCAGGTGTAGACGCCCTCATCAGTCAGGGACACATCCCCCAGTCGGACAGAGCCCACCAGTGCTGTGGTGTTCCCAATGAAGCCCACCCTGTCCCCTCGCCCTTTGACATGTGATGGACCATAGCTAGGAGTGATGAGGAAGAAGTTGTAGTTGGCACGGTAACCCCTGGTACTCTTCTGCCATGAGATCTGGATGAGCTCGTCTGTCTCTAAGAGCTCACAGGTCAAGTCCATAGCTAGTCACTGTTGGGCGGCCATTGTAAGATGACTCTGATACTTAAAGGAATATTAGCAAGATGCATAAGAGAGCAAATTCTCAGACTCTTCTTGATATTGTGGAGAACAAATGTTATGGGTTTGCTTTGCATCGTTCCTACACTCACCAACTCCCGTCTGAGTCAGCATGAGAAATATGTTTGATTCTTCATTGGTAGGCTCGTGTATGACAACTTCAAGTAAACATTCTAATCTGGTGGGGGGGGGACAAAGTTTAGGCCTATGCATAAGCAAAATTAGAATGAAACGAGCCTGAGATGTAGACCAAGTGGAAAGATAACAACACCAGTAACCTAAATATGGGTCCAGGGGCGGAATGGAACAAGAAACCACACCTACGCATTCTTTTCCTTGAGGCCCCCATTATTAGCTATATACTGAGAATAATAACATGCAGGCTAATAATTCAATGTTATACTGATTGCAGCAATAGGCAGAGTTTATCATTACTCTGATTATCTTGATTCAGCATTGGGTCATAATCGAAGTTAGCACAAGCCTAGAATTCTGAGCAATCTTACTAATTATTAGGACATGTAAACACCTTAAATCGGAGTTCTAGCAGTGTATTGGATCTGCGCATGTGCTAGCACCAGCTAACCTCTTTTGCGTGAGTAAAGTCGGTTCTGAAAAACTTAAAAAGTATGCGTCTTAGAAATTGTTTTCACATTCAAACTTTATGTCCAAACTCAGATTGAAATAACCTTCCCAAAAAGAACATAGTCGCTGTGATAGAATCTTTATTTTGATTGCAGATGATTTTCAGCATTTATCATAGTCCCATCAGGTAGCTTGATTTCAGATGTGTCCATGTAAACAGGATTACTATGGAAATCGTTCTTCTTGCAAAGCATGTAAACATTTGAATCAAACTAATATATTCATCTGCAAACAAAAACAAGTTCAACAGGCCTATTGGGCTAAAAATGGACCAGCTCATCTGGCATTTGCCCAAAATGCCAAACGGCCAAATTCTCCATTATGTCTACTGGGAGAAGATTTAATAAAGTTCTGGAACTTCCGCTCACCATTGCTGTTAGCCTATATTTTGCCTTCGGTCAGAGCCGTGTCTATTGGTCTACTACAGGGTTCCGCAACTGGCGGTGGTTTTATTAGGCCCCCAAGTTTTGTTTTTGTAAGCAAGTTGCAAGTTTGAAATTACGAGGTTTTAGCCAAATATGATATCTGTTTGGGATGCTTGCGGTCAATTTGCAGTCTACAAATGATTTGTAATTATGTTCTGGACCCGTGACCATCCACTCAATAAAGGTTTTTATGTGAATGAATCTACACTGAACAACATTACAAAAGCAATATGCTACAATTTCTAAAAATTGAATGAGTAACAGTTCATATAAGGAAATCAGTCAATTGAAATGAATTCATTAGGGACTCATCTATGGATTTCACATATCTGTTGGTCACAGATACCTTAAAAGTAGGGCGTGGATCATCAAACCAATCAGTATTTGGTGACCACCCTTTGCATCATGCAGCGTTTGCACACGGATGTCGGTGATAACGCAGAACTGCAGTCAGGTCAAGATCCTGGTGGAAATTCCTGCAGTCGTGCCAATTGCACGTTCCCTCAAAACTTGAGACATCTTTGGCATAGTGTTGTGTGACAGAACTGTACATTTTAGAGTGGCCTTTTATTGTCCCCAGCACAAGGCATACCTGTGTAATGATCATGCTGTTTAATCAGCTTCTTGATATGCCACACGTGTCAGGTGGATGGATTATTTTGGAAAGGGAGAAATGCTCACTAACAAGGATGTAAACAAATTTGTCAACAACATTTGAGAGAAATCTGCTTTTTGTGCATGTGAACAATTTCTGGGATATTTTATTTCAACTTATGAAACCAACACTTACATGTTGCATTTATATTTTTGTTCAGTACAGTTGATAATCCCTGTGCTAAAGTGTAATTCCGATCCTGGCTGATATGTAGATTTGTATTTGATTGATAAAATATTTAAAAACGTCCGAAATAAATTAACAGAAATTATTAAATTAATTTCCATGACTTCTATCATTTTGCAAAACTTTTCCAGGCCTGGAAAAATACATTTAAAAATGCCATTACTTTTCGAGGAATTTCATGACTGTACGAACCCTGAAAGATAATTTGTTCTACAACTCGTGTGGCACGATTGAATGATCATAATATATACAGTACCAGTCAAAAGTTTGGACACACCTACTCATTCAAGGGTTTTTCTTTCTTTTTTCTATTTTATACATTGTAGAATAATAGTGAAGACTTCAAAACTATTAAATAACACATGAATTCATGTAGTAACCAAAAGTGTTCAATTCAAAACGTATTTTATATTTGAGATTCTTCAAAGTACCCAGCCTTTCCCTTGATGATAGCTTTGCACACGTTTGGCATTCTCTCAACCAGCTTCATGAGATAGTCACCTGGAATGCATTTAAATTAACGGGTGTGCCTTGTTAAGTTACATTTGTGTTATTTCTTTCCTTCTTAATGCGTGTAAGCCAATCAGTTGTGCTGTGACAAGTTAGGAGTGGTAAACAGAAGAGAAACAGAGGATAAGTTCATTAGAGTTAACTGCACCTCATATTGCAGACCAGGCACATCTCAACATCAACTGTTCAGAGGAGACTGTGTGAATCAGGCCTAAAAGGTCGAATTGCTGCAAATATACTAGAGGTCGACCGATTAATTGGAATGGCCGATTAATTAGGGCTGATTTCAAGTTTTCATAATAATCGGAAATCTGTGTTTTTTTTACACCTTTATTTAATAATTATTTAACTGGGCAAGTCAGTTAAGAACACATTCTTATTTTCAATGACGGCCTAGGAACGGTGGGTTAACTGCCTCGTTCATGGGCAGAACGACAGATTTTCACCTTGTCAGCTCGGGGGATCCAATCTTGCAACCTTACAGTTAACTAGTCCAACGCAATAACGACCTGCATCTCTATCGTTGCACTCCACAAGGAGACTTGCCTGTTACGCGACTGCAGTGAGTCAAGGTAAGTTGCTAGCTAGTTAAACTTATCTTATAAAAAACAATCAATCAATCAATCATAATCACTAGTTAACTACACATGGTTGATGATATTACTAGATATTATCTAGCATGTCCTGCGTTGCATATCATCTGACTGAGCATACAAGTATCTAAGTATCTAAGTATCTGACTGAGCGGTGGTAGGCAGAAGCAGGCACGTAAACATTCAATCAAACAGCACTTTCGGGCGTTTTGCCAGCAGCTCTTCGTTGTGCCTCAAGCATTGCGCTGTTTATTACTTCAAGCCTATCAACTCCCGAGATGCGGCTGGTGTAACCGAAGTGAAATGGCTAGCTAGTTAGCGCGCGCCAATAGCGTTTCAAACATCACTCGCTCTGAGCCTTGGAGTGGTTGTTCCCCTTGCTCTGCATGGGTAATGCTGCTTCGAGGGTGGCTGATGTCGTTGTGTTCCTGGTTCGAGCCCAGAGAGGGGCGAGGAGAGGGACGGAAGCTATACTGTTACACTGGCAATACTAAAGTGCCTAGAAGAACATCCAATAGGCAAAGGTTAATGAAATACAAATGGTATAGAGGGAAATAGTCCTATAATTCCAATAATAACTACAACCTAAAACTTCTTACTTTCTTATTGAAGACTCATGTTAAAAGGAACCACCAGCTTTCATATTTTCTCATGTTCTGAGCAAGGAACTTAAATGTTAGCTTTCTTACATAGCACATATTGCACTTTTACTTTCTTCTCCAACACTTTGTTTTTGCATTATTTAAACCTAATTGAACACGTTACATTATTTATTTGAGGCTAAATTGATTTTATTGATGTATTATATTAAAGTTAAAATAAGTGTACATTCAGTACTGTTGTAATTGTCATTATTACAAATAAATAATAAAATAAAGTCAAAATTTTCCGATTAAACGGTATCGGCGTCTTTAGTCCTCCAATAAATCGGTATCGGCGTTGAAAAATCATGATCGGTCGACCTCTAAATGAAACCACTACTAAAGCACACCAATAAGAAGAGACTTTCTTGGGCCAAGTTACACGAGCAATGGGCATTAGACCAGTGGAAATCTGTCCTTTGGTCTGACGAGTCCAAATTTGAGACTTTTGGTTCCAATCGCTGTGTCTTTGTGAGACGCAGAGTTGGTGAACGGATGATCACTGCATACACATGCACGGTTTCCCACCGTGAAGCATGGAGGAGAAGGTGTGATGTTGTGGGGGGTGCTTTGCTGGTGACACTGTCAGTGATTTATTTAGAATTCAAGGCACACAGCAATCTGCAGCGATATGCCATCCCATCTGGTATGCGCTTAGTGGGACTATAATTTGTTTTTCAACAGGACAATGACCCAAGACACCTCCAGGCTGTGTAAGGGCTATTTGACCAAGAAATAGAGTGATGGAGTGCGGCATCAGATGACCTGGCCTCCACAATCACCTGACCTCAACCCAATTGAGATGCTTTGGGATGAGTTGGACTGCAGAGTGAAGGAAAAGCAGCCAACAAGTGCTCAGCATATGTGGAAACGCCTTCAAGACTGTTGAAAAAGCATTCCAGGTGAAGCTGGTTGAGATAATGCCAAGAGTGTGCAAAGTATTTTTTCACTTGTTTAACACTTTTTTGGTTACTACATGATTCCATATGTGTTATTTCATAGTTTTGATGTCTTCACTATTATTCTACAATGTAGAAAATAGTACAAATAAAGAAAAACCCTTGAATGAGTAGGTGTGTTAAAACTTTTGACTGGTACTCTATATTCTGTTTTACTGGACTGATGGCCTGTGTAGCAGTGTGATGTTGTTCCCCTAGATTATGCACCAAATTGCACACAAGGACCAATTCAAATAGGCCAGGTCAAGAGGGGATGTTAATAATTTGATGATAATAATAATTCAGTGTGTTTTTTTTGTTAATTACAGCTGCATAGCTAATGTTTTTCTTTGGTGTACAAACACTTTTTCATATCAATATTGTACATACGTGTGATTGTAAAAGTTTTGTATATTTTGGTTTGGCCCATCGCGGGTTATCTGTATTTCCGTGACCCCTTATTGTTCTCTTTTGCCTGACCTTCGGCTAGCAAGGTGCCTGAGAGCTAGGACTGCACCAAGGGTTAACATAATGTGTGTTGTCTCTTCGTGTGCAGGGCAAATAAAAATAATTCAACTAGCAGACCTTCAGTTGTGGCAGCGTCCTAATTAAAAGTACACAATGCAGAACGAACCACCGTACAAACTGGTGCCGCGACCTGCCGACTGGTCAGCCCAAGCCGACCACCGGAGCTATGTATGTGGAGGAGATGCGCGATCTGCGCCTGCGCACTTGATGATTCGCTATAAGTGAATGTATACTGTAAATAGTGAAGGTGAATGTAGCATATTCACTAGATGAGGCTATTGGTGTTAATTTGCATGTTTTCAGGGAATTTGTTTATTGCTTTTTTTTTTTGTATTTGTCTGCAGTAAATTACATTGTATTTTAGTGCTCTAATGAGCCATGGAAGACTCAACTCCATAAAATGAGTTATGCTGGCGATTTTAGTGTGGGTAGAGGGAGGGGTGTCCTTGCATTTACACCACTTGTACAATCAGCTCCTGGGAGTAGTGTTTGCTAGTCCTGAGTTTACAAGCACTGGGAGGGGTAGGCTGTTTACTCCACCTGACCAGGGTATCCCACCTCTTGTCTTTTGATGTACCATCATCCCTAGTCCTCAGTAATAATGGGACACCTCCGAGTCAGCTTTAGTGACCTCATTAAGCAGATTGGTTCAGAGATACATTCTCCTATCAGAGCGAGTTTACTGCAGCCTGGGACTTCAAGTCTTTCTCCTGCCCATTCCCCTCACCAACCCAAGCAGTTTCCCCTGCCTGAAGAATGTGGGTCAACTTTTATTGATGCGCCCAAGCTGAATTTGGTTGTGAAGTCAGAGGTTAGTGCTCCACCTCTCTTTAGGGGTGATGGCACAGAGAAGTACTCTGTCCTGGAGTGGGAGGAGCTAATGGGAGTCTACCTAGAGAAGAGGGGTTGCACTGGGTCTGAGAATGTTGGGGAAGTGATGTCCAGGCTCATGGGGAGGGCACGGGATGTGACCAAAGTCTGGATGCGTAACAACCCTGTTGTCACAGATGTTAAGGCAGTGTTCAGTGTTCTCAAGCAACACTTTGGGGATACTGTCTGCTCAGGTATGCCATTAGTTGATTTCTATTCAATGAAACCATATGCTAATGAGGGTCCACTAGATTTCTGGATTAGGCTTAACAAAGCTGCAGAGGCAGCTGAACAGTACCTTGTAAGTGAGGGTAGAACCATGCGCAATCAGTTGGCAGTCATGTTTGTACGCAACTGTTCTGATAAAGAGTTGGCCCAAGTGTTCAAATGCAAACCCCTTCGTGACTGGACAGCCAGTGAGGTACAGGATCGTTTGGATGAACTGTTAAGAGAGCGTAAAGCATGTAGAACACAACTTTCACAGCAGGTGGCTGCTGTCCGACTCCCCCCAGGAGGAAGTGGATCCTGTGAGCAGACCTAATAGATCATTGTTTTCTCGATGTGGCCGTGAACCAGAACAGGCCCCATCTGTATCTGAGAGTGGGACATTAGAGAAAGTTTTGAATTTGTTTGAGAAGGCTCTTCTCAGCAATACTCAGTCTGTGAAAACAGTTTCCCAAATGTAAGCGTGAGTGCGCCGTCTGTGGAAGCACTAATCACTGGACCAGAGCTCACTGTCAGATGCACCAGCTGTGTTTCAAGTGCTTCTCTCCTGGCCACATGAGCTTTGACTGTAGTGAGACTGAGAAGCGGAAGAGCCCTGGGGATGGACAGACTGGCAGGTCTCAGGAAAACTAGAAAGCCTCCATTCTGATGAGGGCAATGTGGGGCGGTCAAATGTTTCCTCCACTGATGATGATATCCAATCCATTTATTCTTATTTTTGTGAGTCAGTACCCAAGAACACAGTAATTATTCAGAACACAATGACAATTACTCAGAATAACAGCTTGTTTTACACCACCGTGCTGGTACAGGATAAAGTTGAGCTAAAGGGGATGTTAGATAGTGGATCCATGGCTACTACTCTGCGCACAGATATTGTACCTCGGTTGAGGGAGGCATGAGTGGTAGAGGGGAACTTTCTAGCTCCTTCAGACATCAACCTGGTGGGTTGTGGTGGGACGCAAACTAGCCAAGTGGGCATGTGTGACTTAAAAATACAGCTTTATGGCTTCAGTTATGTAGTCCCAGTGCTTATTGTAGATGGGCAGGTTGATGAACTCATTGTGGGCACGAACGTGTTGAAGTCTCTGATTAGACAGTTCAAATCGAATGACAGCTACTGGTGGGTGGTGGGTACGCCAGGTCCTTCTGGCCAGTGTGATGACAGCCACTTCCTGCGTCTCCTATCAAATCAGGAGAGATGGAGAGGAGACTCCATTCCAGATAAAGTGGGCACCATTAAGTTGAAGAGAGCAGTAACACCCCAACCCATGAGTGAGCATCTGGTGTGGGGCCGCCTACCCCCAAAGACAAAACTCTCTGTGGGCAGTACTGTTGTTGAGCCCAGTCTCGTTGTGTGAATCGACACATACTAGTAGGGAGAGTAGTTACGCTTCTGTGAGGAGATGGGTGGCTCCCTTTGAAGATTGTGAATCCAACAACTTCGCCAGTTACCCTGAGACCAAATGCTAAAGTGGCAGAGGTGTATCCTTGCATTGCATTGGAGGATTTTGATGATGTCAAGCAGCAAGCAGCTTACCAGAACGTGGCAAAAGTACAATGTGACAGCTCACATGGCAGTCTTTACAGCTAAGAGTTCAGTTGGTGGCAGTGTAGTTAATGGCAACAGTACACTGAGAAATATTAGACTTCAAGGCCTGTCTGTTGAGGGGTGTCCAGTTTCTCAGTTCTGGAAAGACAAACTTGTCGGTTTAATTGAGAAGTATGACACAGTGTTCTCTAGACATAGCCTGGATTGTGGAGAGGCAAAAGAGTTCCGCCATCGCATACGACTGACTGATGACTGCCCATTTTGATTACCCTGTCGTAGGCTTTCTCCAGTTCATTACCACAAACTCAGGGAAACACTGGACAATATGGAGGAAAAGGAAATAGTCAGAAAATCCAGCAGTGAGTATGCCTCACCATTGGTGTTGGTATGGAAAAAGAATGGGGACTTGCGTCTATATACTGACTTTAGGTGGTTAAACGCCCACACAGTAAAGGATGCTCATCCCCTGCCTCTTCAGGCTGATGTACTGGCTGCGCTGGGAGGTAATGCCTTCTTCAGCACAATGGACTTGACCTCAGTGTACTACAATGTGCCACTGCATGGAGAGGATAAGAAATACACTGCCTTTTCCTTTCCTTTAGGTCTGCACGAGTACAATCGTTTACCTCAAGACCTTTGCAACAGCCCAGCTACTTTTATGAGAATGATGCTGACCATCTTTGGTGACCAAAACATTCTAAGTCTCCTTTGCTATTTGGATGATCTGATGGTTTTTGCTAAGACGGAGAAAGAGAGTCTGCAGAGACTTGAGATGGTTTTTCAGTGGTTGCAGGAGCACAATCTTAAACTGTCTCCGTCTAAGTGCATGTTTTTGAGGTCTGTTAAGTTTTTGGGCCACATATTTCTCAGGAGGGCATAGCCACTGACCCTGCTAGGGTTCAAACAATTTTAAATGTGACTGAGAGTGAGATGATGGAAGCTGATGGTGTCACTCCATCCCCTAGCACAATCCGTTCTTCCTTGGTATGGTAGTATACTATCAACACTACATTGAGAATTGTTCCATGGTTGCTAGGCCATTGTTTCAGCTGACTACATGTCAGAAGAAGCCTAGGAGAGGCAAGGGCAGAAAGAGGCCTGGTCCCTCTTGCAGGCTCACTGCTGCAGACTGGACTGCCGAATGTCAATTCGCTTTTGAAACTTTGAAAGCAGCACTAGTTGACCAGGCACTGCTGGCTCATCCACATTTTGCTCAGCCATTTTTACTTTCTGTTGATGCATCTACTAGTGGTTTGGGAGCTGTACTAACCCAAGTGCAAGATGGGAAGTCTCTTAATCATGCACAATCCAAGTATCCTGCTCACCGGCGAGAATTTCTAGCCATGAAATGGGCAATTCATAATAAATTCAGCCATTGGCTGCAAGGGCATAAGTTTACTGTGTGGACTGACAACAATCCACTCAAATATATTCTTACAAAGCAGAGACTTGATGCATGCGAGGAGAGATGGGTTGCAAAGCTGGCACCCTTTGATTTTGATATCCAGTACATACCAGGGCCCAAGAATGTCGTTGCTGATGCTTTGAGCAGAGAGCCATTTGTCCGCTCCAAAGTTCTGCACCGACTGACAAGAATTCCATATGATGTCCTGCTGGAGGAAGCCAGAGGTCTTTGAGTGGATGATGTACAAGACATGTTCCGTCTCTCCTGTGAAAAGCCTGAGGCTGGCTGTAGAACGTCAATGGCTCCTGGGAGTGAGTTGTGTAGAGCTGGAGATAATGTCAGTGGGTTGGTTTCCTGTGAAGAGGTGTCTGCTGTCCTCCATGCTCACCACTGATGGGATGATGGTGCCACAGTGAGGGCCGTTTCACATGTGCAGCATCTTGAGAAGTTGATGTCCATGGGTCAGAGCCCTTGACCTGTCCTTACACACAAGGAGCTGTGTGATAACCAGTCACTGGATCCTATCATCAGCAGAGTCATGTTCTTTGTAGATAGAGTCCGACGCCCATCTAGGAGAGAGCGAGTCCTTGAAGCTAAAGAAACAGTTTTCACTCTGGGGAAACCTCACCACGCAGTTAGGGATTCTGTATCGTGTCTCAAAACACCCAGTGTGTAATAAGAAAATATTCCAGTATGTCGTACCTGTGTCTTTGAGAGGCCTTGTGTTGAAGGAAGTTCATGATGATGCTGGCCATCAGGATCAGCAGCGCACATTGTGGCTCATGAGACAGCGGTTTTACTGGGAATCTATGGAGAAGGATGTCAAGGAATACATGGCCCACTTGTAAGAGATGTGTGTTGAGTAAAGCACTTGAGCCTGAAGCAAGAGCTCCACTTGTCTCCATTGTGACAACAGTGCCTTTAGAACTTGCATGTATTGATTTCTGGACTGCAGAAGATTCAAACAATAAAAGTCTATTGATGTGTTAGTAGTGACTGATCACTTTTACTAAGCTGGCCTGTGCGTATCCATGTCCAAACCTGTCTGCTAAGACTGTTGCTCGTGTTCTCTGGAATAATTTATTCTGCATTTATGAGTTCGCTGATTGTATTCATTCTGACAGGGGTGCTAACTTTGAGAGTTTACTTATTGCAGAATTACTTCAGTTATCTGGTGTTGAAAAGTCCCACAGCACACCTTATCATCCCATGGGTAACGGTCAAGCAGAACGTCTGAATCACACACTGGGTGGGATTATTAGAGCTCTGCCAGCTAGGTCCAAGGCTAAATGGCCTCAGATGTTGAACACATTGACATTCTCCTATAACTGTTCACGAGACTACTGGGTTTCCACCCTTCTTCTTGATGTTTGGACACACCCCTAGGTTGCCAGTAGATGTTATGTTTGAAAGTGTGCTGTTGGATGGGGACACAGTAGATGTGGATAAGTATGTCCAGTCTCTGGGTGAGGATATGAGAGAGGCCATGACATTGGCCCAGCAGCATGCCAGTAAGTAACAAAAGAGACAAGCCAAGGCTTACAACAGACGGTCTAAGTGTCACTCGGTGCAGAAGGGAGACAGAGTTCTACTTGCTAACAAGGGGGAGAAGCACCTCATGCACCAATTAATGCTGTTAATCCTATGACCAGAGAAAGTTAAATAGTCCTCGATATTAAAAAAGACAAGCCGCTACTAATAACAATACAAGCTTATCGAAACACTTTGCTATACTCATTCATTATAGCTGAAGTGCTGGTTGTAAGCGAGAGGAAGTAGGGAGAATGTTCAACACTTCTGAGCCATAAAATGTGCAAAGTGTTGACAGTTAGGAATAACAACTTAAACATGAACTTACTCATAAAAACAGCAGCTCTTTGCTGTAATCTTTGAGTCTCTCTCTAGTCAGTTTTAAAAGTTTTTAAAATGTCAAGTATCCATTTTGCTATGTGTTCGGGGCTTGTTTTTACAGTCTATGGCTCGAGGAAACTGAGCAGACGCAGTGATCTGATCTATCTGATTGGCCAGCGATAGACCTATAGGTGCTATTGATTTGATCACTGGGCTGCCAGGTAGACGGAGTACTACCTTCAGACACATGAAATGGTTCAAAATGCAAACATTTTTGCCTTCCCGGCGATAGGGCCACATAATCAAGTGCACCTACTGCCAACATCACAAAACCAAAAATAAACGCAAGGCTTTATCACAGTTTCTAAACCGAGGCGTAACATCTCCAGACTTCTGGAAACGCTTGCCAAGCAGACCAGGCCAGGGTTTGGGAAGTTAAACATTCGCCCTTCGTTTAAAAAAATAATAATCTAAAGACACAACCTATATTCGAGCCAGTGTCTTAAGTAGATGAACATGTTATTACTCCAAACCCATGAAAGTGTCAAAGCTTGTAAGGTGATTTAATGGCAATGTTAGCTAGCTAACCTAATTCTACAAATGAATTTGAATCTGGTCTTTCTATATACATCCCTGTTTGGATCAGTTGCAAAAACATTGACAACTTTGTATTTGTAGTCGACTTTGTTTGGAAGTTATCCTCGGTCACAGAAAAATCATGTAATTCTATTTTTAGGCCAAAAAAAAGCACTTAATGTTACCTTTTCTACAAGTGGTCTGTGTCAGGCGTTAGATTAAGAGCTTGTTCAAGTGCAATGGTTTGGGGAAACAGCTCGGAGATTTAACGATGCTCCTACAAAGGCTCTAATGATAAACTTGACCCTTTTTGGAAAACCCTTTTTGCGTTCCAAACACATAAGACAGACATTTTCCCCTCAGCCCTCAAATTAATTTGAGTTGACCGCCCTTGTCCGGAAATGTGCCATTCGTTCGTCCCATGGTTGTTTTCAGTGATCATGGAACTGTTGTGTGTGTGCTTTATATGCGCTACAGTCATTTGACTGCATTTCATATCTTGGCTAGAAGACAAAGCATGCTAGCCATCCGACAATATCAGGTAAATCGAAAATTACTATGTATAAGTGTGATGTCAGGGAAAGTTGTATGCGCTAGATAGTTTCCAAAAGCTAACTAAACAAAAACAATTACTTTTACGATACGTGTTTGTGCCATCATGTGCATTAGTAGCAACATTTCTCACTTATTTACATTTGTTTTTACTTACACGTGTATGTTGACTTTTCCATATGGATGTTGGTTTTAAATTTTGGCTGACTTTGTACATCCGTTAAGAAATCATCGCGAATTGAATTATGGGGCGTTTCAGCGTCCAGAGGGAACGGAGTTGTATGATCACGAACGAGGGCTAAGGGTTTTACGTTGCTAATTTACCTTGCTTTGCTAATTGTTTGGACAGCAAAGACTGCCTCGGGGATTCCCCCAAGGGCAAAAGGCGAGGGTAAATGGAGGAGGATGTGTCTATTCATGTGTTTGAAATGCAGCGCCTCTGTGGTGCGGAAAGTGGGAAACCAAAAGAGTTAATCTACAATTTATTTCATCCTCTGAAAAACGTGTTCGTACAGTGGCCTCTTCTGGACATCAATATTTTTCAGTCAGACCGTATTTATATATATTTTTTGTATTTTTTTTCTGACGGACAATGTTTAATTAATCAGCCATAATTAATTCCGACAATGTAAATTATTTGGGCCATGAATTTCTAATTGGGCAAAAATGTAAATTCATGGGCCAAATTGACATTATGAATTAATTAAACATGTAAAATACAAATATTTTACTTAAATTATCAAAATACGTGATACATTTTGTTGCTACAAAATAAAAAATGAATTGTGCAGAAGTTTCAGACCAGATTATCGGCTTTTTCTCTCTGCTTGCAATTGTCGTAAATGCATTGCAAAGCCACAAACTGTCGTGCTACTGCCCCTGATTTTCGGTGTTTGAAACCCCCTTTCGGTCTTTTCGTACGGCACTAAAACTGAAGACGGTATGTTCCCGCTTGAGCTCAGTTACAAATGCAAAAACATAATCTATTAATTATTTTTTGAAGGTAATCATTGTGATTTAATTGTTTCAGAAACATGCCGGCCAAAGGTCCTCTGCAATCTGTCCAGGTTTTCGGACGCAAAGTGAGTAAACTCTGAATTTATTCCACGTGTTGAGCCAACAAACTGACGACAGCTAGCTAGTACAGCCATGTTAGCCAAATAGACCAGCAATTTGTATTTGACCCCCCCCAAAAAAAAAAAAATTATAAATTTACATTTGGAAATGTAAGTGACCGTCAATTTGACAACTTTATTGTCAAGCGTCTAAATCTGCCTTGATTGCAGCCAGTGGCATATTGATATGAATAGCTACAAATGTTGCGGCCTGCTAGCTGCGTTAATCATTTAGCTAATTTTATGCCGGAGAGAATGTTCAGCTAAATCAACGCCAATTGTTTGATGTTGTGAGGTAGCTAACGTTTGTTCGCTGATTTATTATGCCACAATACTGCATTAGTTACACTAGAGTCGTGTTTATTTATTTTTTATTACATCGTCTTTAACTAATTGTACTGTAGCTAGCGAGTTGCCATGACTTGGTCCACTCATCCCTCATGATGTACCTCAGTGTTTGGTTAATACATTGGCTGGCTAATTAGTTTTGCTTATAATAGTACTGTTAATCAGCAATCCCCTGAATGCCTTTTTTGGGGGTGTAAAACATTTGTTTGTAATGTTAATTTTCTCTGTTTAGCCACACCTGCTTCATAGAAAAGTGCACGTGTAATTAGCGAAAACCTAGCAAATGGTTGTGAACATTACTGTATATTTTGGGTTAGTAGTGGTTAGTTTTGGGCCAGTAACTGAAAGGTTGCTGGATCGAATCCCTGAACCGACAAGGTAAAAAAAAAAACTGTCGTTCTGCCCATAACAAGGCAGTTAACCCACTGTTCCCCGGTAGGCTGTCATTGTAAATAAGAATGTGTTCTTAACTGACTTGCCTAGTTAAATAAAGGTTACACCTCTCTTTGCAGAAAACAGCCACTGCTGTTGCTCACTGCAAGAGGGGGAATGGCCTTATCAAGGTGAATGGCAGACCCCTTGAGATGATTGAGCCAGCCACACTCCAGTACAAGGTGAGTCCTTAAAGGCAGATTGAAATGGACTGTTGTTCAAAATAAGGGATTTGCTCTTCTGCTGGTATCTTTATGAGCAATGGCTTGACTTTTGATATTACCATAAAACAGTGTTGTATGGTGTGGCTATTATTAAGCTTTAGCTAATGCAGGCCTATGATATGAAGGTGGTGCGCCAACTGACTTTACAGGTGAACTTGAGGTGAGGAACACTCAGGCCTAACAGTGTTACCCCATAATCTAATTGTTTGTATAAAAAATATATTCTGTTTGAAAATTAATGCATAAGCCTCCTTTGCGTCTATCTGTAGATGCAGTAGCCTTCTGCCATAAAGAAATGCATGTTGGTGTCGTAGCATGCCACCGGCATATCTCTCGCTGTCTTCTGGGGTTAGTCCTAGTTTTTTTTTTTAGGAATAACCCCAGTGTGTTATATGACGCCTATGCGTGCAAATCCCTGATACATTTAGTGCTCAAATCTGCCAGCTGAACTGTGAAAGTAGCCAGAAAAACAATACAAAAATAGTGTATAAGGTTTGGCATATGCTACAATCGAAACACAAGGAATGGTGGTTTCTCATTTGGCCAATATCCCTTGTTTATTGAAGGCGCTGGCTGTGCCAGGTCGGCTCTGAATACATTTGGATGTCCGGTAAATTTAACCATTTTCCCTGCTATGTTGTCCGGCTACACATTTTCATGAAGGAAACTGAAATCGCATTGTTTTTATGGAGATTTTAGAATATTCACTCCTGCGTTGTCTTGGCTGTCTTGGCTATGTGACCCGTCCTGAGCCATCTGCAGCAGGTTTTCATCAAGGAACTCTGAACTTTGCTGAACTCTGAACTAGTCTCCCAGTATCTGCTGCTGAAAAACATCCCAACAGCATGATGCTGCCATAACCATGCTTTGCCATAGGGATGGTGCCAGGTTTCCTCCAGACGTGAGGCTTAGCATTAAGGCCAAAGAGTTCAATCTTGGTTTCAGACCAGATAATCTTTCTCATGGTCTGAGTCTTTAGGTTCCTTTTAGCAAACTCCAAGTGGACTGTCATGTGCCTTTTACTGAGGAGTAGCTTCCGTATGGCCACTCTACTATAAGGCCTGATTGGTGGAGCACTGCAGAGATGGTTGTCCTTCTGGAGGGTTCTCCCATCTCCATAGAGGAACTCTAGATCTCTGTCAGTGACTATTGGGTTCTTGATCACCTCCCTGACCATGGCCCTTCTCCACTGATTACTCAGTTTGGCCAGGAGGCCAGCTGTAGGAACAGTCTTGGTGGTTCCAAACGTCTTCCATTTAAGAATGATGGAGGCCACTGTGTTCTTTGCCATATTCAATGCTGCAGATACTTGCTTTGTCATTATGGGATATTGTGTAGATTGCTGAGAATTTTATTTATCCATTTTAGAATAGGGCTGTAAACTTAACAAAATCTGGAAAAAGTCCATTTGTCTGAATACTTTCCAAAGGCACTCTATTTTAAATATGGCTTCAAAATGTTTAGTCTGTTTACCTCTAGCTGATTGTTTGCAGCTGGCTCTGATCTTAGTGTAATGTGACTGGCAGGGAGAGAAGAGCTTGCCTGGTAGTCAGCGAACCCCCAGCCTTCTGGCTCATAGACCTGTAGCATTGACTGTGCCACAAACCATGGTGAAGTGGCAGTCGATATCCACGTTTAGAAACACAGGGTTGTCATTTGCCTCAAACATTATTGAGTTAATTCTGGTGGGAGGGGGGGTTCCATTTATTTTACTGTACAAGTGGAGGGTCATGTGAGGGGGAACACATTTTGTTGGTGAGGGGGTGCATTTTGACAACTTGAGTTGGACCAGTCCCCTTCTAGTGAATTTGTCCCTTAGGAAACAGTTGCTAACTATTTCATGTATGTGTAACGTGGCTTCTTATAGAGCTGCTGTTGGTTTACTAAGCCCAAGTTCAACATGGGTCTTCATTCAGCTAAATGTCTGGTTGTGTTTACTTGCTGCATGTGTGTCTGCAGGATATAGACATTGTGTGCATCCTTGACAAAGTTTCTCTCTGTTGTAGCTGCTGGAGCCAGTGCTGTTGCTGGGCAAGGAGCGTTTTGCTGGAGTTGACATCCGAGTCCGAGTGAAGGGTGGTGGACATGTAGCACAGATCTACGGTGACTTGTTTTTACAACTGGAAGCTGCTCTACTTCACTTTAGCCAGATCATCTCAGTAGAAACTGATGCCTTGATTTGAAATAACTGTACTTGACTGAATATGGCCGTTTGTCTTACGCTGTGCCTTCTCCTTGCAGCTATTCGTCAGTCCATCTCCAAAGCCCTGGTCGCATACTACCAGAAATGTAAGAGAATAATTTTACTGTACACAAAATAATGCATAATCTTGTTTTCAATGGAATATTGCCTCTGTTGATAAAATATTTGAGTGTTACTTTGGACTAATTTTTGCAGGAAGCAATATTGCTATGTTGGGTTTTATCCCTTTTGGATGATGGCGGGTGCATGATTGCTGCATTTCCATTTGGTCAAGAAAGATGGTTCACTAACTAACCCGTCCTGTTAATATCCCGCCAGATGTGGATGAGGCCTCCAAGAAGGAGATCAAGGACATCCTGATCCAGTATGACAGGACCCTGCTGGTTGCTGACCCTCGTCGCTGCGAGTCCAAGAAGTTCGGTGGACCAGGAGCCCGTGCCCGCTACCAGAAGTCTTACCGTTAACCTCTGTACATTTTCATGTAATAAAGTTGAGGGAGAAAATATTTATGGCCTGTTTCTTTAAACTTGCTTGATGTAATAGTTTCATTAATGACCATCAAGCACTACTTGTAAAGTGTTTTAAAGGTAGACTGCGATAGGATGTAGATGCAGAAAGTAACCGGCATATGGGGTATATTTCCACAACCAAGAGCGTTGAAGCATGGGGCTCAGCTGTTTTGGTCCCGTGGCAACCACGCTGTGAACGGCGTGAAGCGAACCTGTGCAGATGGTGACCTATGAGGGCAGTCTTGCATCGCTTAATATCTGTGGTGCTGCTTCTGGCAATGCCATTTTATTGTCTACCTTTTTTAGTAGTTAAACACTAACCTCTGGGTTTCACCCAAATACATTCAATTAATTGCTAGACTAGAACTGGGTTGTTGAAATGGCTGAAGTGAATAAGCATTATAGCAGGAGTATGTTATGCTTGCTCTGATACTACATCTGCTGTGGGGAACCTTGAGTATCACTGCAAGCGTCCTGTCATCCCACGTCTTTTCAGCTTGGGGCCATTTTACTAGGCAAGTCAGTTAAGAACAAATTCTTATTTTCAATGGCTGCCTAGGAACAGTGGGTTAACTGCCTGTTCAGGGGCAGAATGACAGATTTGTACCTTGTCAGCTCGGGGATTCGAACTTGCAACCTTCCGATTACAAGTCCACAGCTCTAACCCTGCCACCCCATTGTGTATTTCAGTCAAATCTTGAATTTGGAATTGTCATTCCAAAAATTATACTTAGTTATAATCAATTTTAGAGGAGTGCCTTTCAATGTCAGCATTATACTGGTCAAAACCATGAGTCTGAGTCAGGACATACACTGAAGAAAAATATAAATGCAACATGGTAAGTGTTGGTCTCATGATTCATGAGCTTAAATAGAAGATCCCAGAATGTTCCATACCTACAGGCTCTCATTTTGTGCACAATTTTGTTTACATCCCTGTAGTGAGCATTTCTCCTTTACCAAGATAATCCATCCACCAGAAGGGTGGTGTGTATCAAGAGACTGATTAAACAGCATGATCATTACACAGGTGCACCTTGTGCTGGGGACAAACTGCCACTCTAAAATGCCGTTTTGTCACAACCCAATGCTACAGATGTCTCAAGTTTTGAGTGTGCAATTGGCGTGCTGACTGCAGAAATGTCCACCAGAGCTATTACCAGAGAATTTAATGTTTAATTTCTATACCATAAGCTGCCTCCAATGTTTTAGAGAATCTTCACCTACCGGATCATCTTGAGACCAGCCACCTGAACAGCTGATGATACCGCTACACTTCTGTCTTATAAAGCCCTTTTGTGGGGTTCTGATTGGCTGTGCCTGACTCCCCTGTGAGTGGGCCTATGCCCTCCCAGGTCCACCCATGGCTGCGCACTGCCCAGTCGCGAAATCTGTAGATTATGCCCAAATGCATTTATTTCAATTGATTTACTTCTATGAACTGTAACTCAGTAAAATTGTTGCATTTTATGTTTTATATTTTTGTTCTGTGTACTTTTATTGTAAACATGCCTATTGTAGGCTCCCGGGTGGGGGCAGTGGTCTAAGACACTGCATCTCAGTGCTAGAGTTGTCACTACAGACCCTGTTTTGATTCCAGGCTGAATCACAACCGGACGTGATTGGGAGTCCCATAGAGCGGCCCACAATTGGCCCAGCGTCGTCTGGGTTTAGGCTGTCATTGTAAATAAGAATTTGTTCTTTAACTGACTTGCCTAGTTAAATACATTCATTTTGAATGGACCAAGTTGTCTTGTTCTGCGTTCAGTGCTCAGTTTGTTTTTCTTCTCCTCCACCTAGTCCTAGAATGAACAACGGCCTACCTCCAGTATATGGGGTACATATACCTCCGTCTGTAACATGTTTCTAGATTTGATACTAGTTTTTAGATTTGATACTAATTTCTATTGTACTTGTGGAATGGATTGGACAGAAGCAGATTTGTTAGATACCTAACTTAAATTTCTCTGATTTCAACTGCTCCCTTTTCACCAGAAGAGGGTGCTGTGTGACAAAGTACGAATCCAATCCCACAAACATGTTAACAGCTCAAAATCGAGGCAAAGCTTTGCCTGTTCCACACAGCGCAACGTTCTTCTGTTCATTAAACTCAATTTCTCTGATCATTGATTCACTCAACTTATTTTCCTCAGTGTGAGCCCCTCACGGGGAAACTATCAGCTATCCATAAGGAGTTTTGGTGATGGAAAAATGTATCAATCAAGAGATCAGAGTATTGTTGCTCCTAAAAGTCAGTTAAATTGTCTTATTTTATATAGTCTCCACTATGGTCAACAGATAAACAGAAATGAGTTGACCATGGAGTTCTCTGTCTGGTGATGAACAAAGACCACCACAGCCACAAACATTGTGCCTGTGCAGATAAAAAATACTCACTTTGGAAGGAGCAGCGTACTGCATGTGGGATTGTTTGTTTCCTGTGCCCAAGGTGTTATTAGGTCCTTCGGGTTTTGTTCATTAACACATTTGCAGGAGAAGCTGTAACATCTGTGGCTGGTTGACCTTGAAGCACAACAGAGCAAAAGGATTGTGGTCTTGGTCTCGTTTTTCCTGATTTAAATATAGCTGGTAAACATACCGAAGGTGTAGGCCTACCTCTCTGTTTTCAGTCACTGGTTATGATACATCCTGTGCAGTCTTTTTACTGAACCATAAATTGTTTGTTCTGCTGCTGCCTCCATTTAAAGTGTATACCAACCAGTGCAGATGCCCAGGTGAGCGGTGTTGAGCTGAGCCCCAGATGTGCTGTCTTTGTCTAGGCTATGAGCAGGCCTATTTACTGCACTCCAATAATCAACCCAGCAGGGAGACCCACTGCTACTGTTGTTTACTCTCTGCTCCTGGATCCCTGGCTCTAAACTCTCCTCTACGGCCCTATCTGGCCCTGGTCGTTGACATCAGCACAGAGAGAACCCGCAGTAATATACAGTCGCTGTTAACTAGCCTAACTACCCTACTCAACAAATTGGATGCAGTCTATCACAGTGTAATCCGTTTTGTCACCAAAGCCCCATATACTACCCACCATTGCGACCTGTACGCTCTCGTTGGCTGGCCCTCGCTTCATACTCGTCGCCAAACCCACTGGCTCCATGTCATCTACAAGACCCTGCTAGGTAAAGTCCCCCCTTATCTCAGCTCGCTGGTCACCATAGCATCTCCCACCTGTAGCACACGCTCCAGCAGGTATATCTCTCTAGTCACCCCCAAAACCAATTCTTTCTTTGGCCGCCTCTCCTTCCAGTTCTTTGCTGCCAATGACTGGAACGAACTACAAAAATCTCTGAAACTGGAAACACTTATCTCCCTCACTAGCTTTAAGCACCAACTGTCAGAGCATCTTACAGATTACTGCACCTGTACATAGCCCACCTATAATTTAGCCCAAACAACTACCTCTTTCCCTACTGTATTTAATTTATTTATTTATTTTGCTCCTTTGCACCCCATTATTTTTATTTCTACTTTGCACATTCTTCCATTGCAAATCTACCATTCCAGTGTTTTACTTGCAATATTATATTTACTTTGCCACCATGGCCTTTTTATTGCCTTTACCTCCCTTATCTCACCTCATTTGCTCACATCATATATAGACTTGTTTTCACTTTATTATTGATTGTATGTTTGTTTTACTCCATGTGTAACTCTGTGTTGTTGTATGTGTCGAACTGCTTTGCTTTATCTTGGCCAGGTCGCAATTGTAAATGAGAACTTGTTCTCAACTTGCCTACCTGGTTAAATAAAGGTGAAATAAAATTTTAAAAATAAAAACTCCTTTTGGGATTGGGATGCAATGGCAATTATAGAATATTTACTTTGAGAGTTGTAGAATATGTAATGATATTTAATCATTAAACTTGTTAGGTAAACATCTTTGGTGTGTCCAAATGATGTCATTTACTTATTTTATATAATCTCCACTATGGTCAACAGATAAACAGAAATGAGATGACCATGGAGTTCTCTGTCTGGTGATGAACAAAGACCACAGCCACAAATATTGTGCCTTTTGCTCTGTTGCTCTGTTGAGGTACAGTGTGGACCACATTGGGGTACTAAACACTTGTACACACACTGGTGCACCTGGATTTCCTCTGTTCACACCTCATTTTGCCTCCGCTAATCACACAAACAATAGAGGTGTTGGTCCTACGCCCCCCCCCCCCCCCATACACACACTTTCTCTATCAGTGGCCTACTTTGAAGAGAGAGGATAGTCATTAGCATTCCTCCCCCTTAAGGGTTCTTTGCCATGGGTGAGTAAATAACAATTGATCGAGCAGGGTGTCAGAGAGCCTGGGATAACAGGACAGTAGCTCGTACAAACAGATGCTGGGTTGGCTGGAGAGGAAATATAGCTTAGCCAAGCAACACGCCAAAGTTTGGGCTTGGGTGTGTTATTGAGGGACGCTCCCTCCCTAGCTCCAATCGCTCTCTCCCTAGCTCCTATCGCTCTCTCCCTAGCTCCTATCGCTCCCTCCCTAGCTCCAATCGCTCTCTCCCTAGCTCCTATCGCTCCCTCCCTAGCTCCAATCGCTCTCTCCCTAGCTCCTATCGCTCCCTCCCTAGCTCCAATCGCTCTCTCCCTAGCCCCTATCAGACTGTCGCTGGGAGAGGGAGAGAAGTAGCAGGGGACGGCAGGTAGCCTAGAGGTTAAGAACATTGGGCCAGTAATCAAAAGGTGGGCACGGCTCTTAACCATAATTGCTCCTGTAAGTTGCTCTGGATAAATGACTAAAATATACAAGAGGAGAGGGGAGGCTTTATTCAGCCAGGGTACAACAGCCCTGGACACTGTTATTTTCTGGGTGGAACAGACAAAGCAGATGTCCTTTTTTCTGTTAGAGCAGGCTATTGTGATTCGGTAAGCCGTGTCGGATCATACCTGTGTGGAGCTTCCTGAAACACAGGCATGGAAAATGTTCACAGGCATGGAACATTTTTGCAATGATTAGCTTTTTTTTTACAGGCCCAGTAGAGCAGAGTAGTTGGCATTTTCTTTTGGCCTTGGCTTTTGTGAAGGAACACAGTATTTTGTGATAAAAAAAATAAGAACTTGGCTGAAATGGCAGCAACCACCTGTGGTTGAATAGCATTTGCCCCCACAGACCTGCCTGAGCCCTGGCCTCCATCAGCAAAAAGCTGTGTTTTCTATTGTAGCTCCCTTCATATGGTTCCTTACTCCACTCGCCTTCACCCAGAGTCGCCGACCAATCCTTTTTAGTGGGCTTTTGAACAATAGAGCCAGAACAGAATGTTGAGCCGATGATTGATTCATCTCGACTGTTTTGTTCCAGACACAGAGGCCTGCCCTCCCATGCTCACACCAGCACATCGGGGTTGTTTTTGGGTCTGAAACCAGCCAGAATCAGGCCCGGAGTTATTGACCCTGAGCAATTAGTCACACTTTGGCTCGCCAGCATTGACTCATTCCCAATGTATTTACCCCTAGACTTGAACTAAAGTGGAATTAGTCCCACTGAACTCACACCGCTCAGCTTTTGTCTCCCATTAACGGCCCTCTCTATCGCTCCCTCCCTCCCTCAAACACACATACACACATGGTTTGGGCAGTGTGGTGGCACTGAATGTGGCCTTGGAGTGGAGCCCCATGTGTAACGAGACAGGGGGTCAGGTTGTGTTCCCCAGAGTGTGAACCCCTGACACCCGACCCAGGCTGAGGGTCACAGGGTTCCCCGTACACCCAGAATCACCCCCATCCCCTGGGCTGGCGGGACAGAGAGGTCTGGACCTGTGATGATCCCCAAAAGCGCCAGGGCTCTTGAGGGGTCAGACAGCCTGCTCAGGCCCTCTGTAGACATAACATATTGACTGGACTACACTCCACACTGCCACCAGTACCACACTAAGACAAGAGCTTTAAGCACAGAGAAACTGGAAAACACTGCTCTGAAAGAATTGCTGTTTTTAACACAAACATTATGACAGTAGCATGCTCACATAATGATTGAGGATAATGGGAACACATGGGAGAAATCATCAGAATGGTATTTAGGGTTAACTGCAGAATGTCCTCATGGTGTGCTGTTGTGCCTACAGTACTGTACCAAGTGTGGTCCCTGCAGGTCCTGAGGCTCTGTGTCTATCAGGCTCTGGGCAGATAAGGGACATGCTTAATTAAACGCCCTAAAGGCTGTTGAAAGGCACCGGACGCTGCCAGCACGAGAGGACTTGACATCCGAGTGTCCGTCTTTCACTGAGGTGGTTGTTCAACCAGGAAGGGGGGGGGGCTAGGCGTGACGGGGCCCAGTTACAGCACCATGCCTGCCAGAGTCATCACAGAGCTGGGGATGGAGGGAGGAGGAGGGGAGGTTTGTGGTGTAAAATGTAATGGCTTATCCAGATACTCTGCCAGCTCCTAGCCTCGCTCTCTCTCTCTCTCTCTCTCTCTCTCTCTCTCTCTCTCTCTCTCTCTCTCTCTCTCTCACTCTGTCACTCCCCCTCCTCTCTCTCTCTCTCTTTCTCCCTCTCTCACTCTCTCTCTCTCTCTCCCTCCTCTCTCTCTGTCTCTCGCTCTCTGTCTCTCTCTGTCTCTCTCTCACTTTGGCCTCGGTGTCCATGGCTCCAAGGCTAGAAGAGAGCCCTGCGCCCCAGAGACCAATGGCCCCTCTTCTCCCCTTCTGCATACACACACAGACATACACATTCCTGGAGAAAGGGATGGGAGCGTGACAATCGGGAAACAACGGCTGTTAGTTACAGAAAATGCATTACACTGTGGGCTGGGGGAGAGGAGCGGAGGAGAGGAAGTGCTGGGATTAGGCAGTTTGGAGACAGAGAACGGCCCATTTTTACCATCCGGTAAACTGCTCAGATTTATAAGATCTCTGGGGACGCTGATGCCCCATCCTTGTCAGCTCCTGATTTAAAAATAAGCCTAAATCGGCGCATGGCAGTTGTCGGTAGGCCATGTGTAGGTCAGAACTGTCATTCACAGGAAAAATAAAGAAAACTTAAATTCTCATCAGGTTGTAAAGGTGTTTGAATAACAATTGTTTGAATATGACATTTCAGACCCTCTACTAAAAACCTTAGTGTGTCTCAACAAGTAAATTAAGGTTGTGTTTGGATTACAATTATGTTAACAAGTCATGCCCCTTTTACCAAGCTCTAAGTTCAACTGGCCCCTCTGCCCACTTCGCTTCATTTCATTGAATGGGGTTCCGTTGTTTCATTGCCCCCAACGCGTTCAAAAGATCAGATGTTTTTGACTGAAAAGCCCTATACGGATTGACCATGCACTTAATGCTTCCAGTAGGATGCACAGACAGCTAGTTTGCATGCCCTTTCCGAAGGACCCTATAATGTGGAATAGGTGGTTGGAGTCCGTTGGTCCCCAGTGGTGGCGAGTATACCGGTAGCTAGACTGCTGGTTATGTATCTGGTTTTGTATATTTTGAGACTCGTTATCACTATCATCGCTAGCATAGCGTTAGCCTACCTCAATGCAGATTTGGCTTGGAAACATAACATTTCAAAAGACTAAATTAGTAAGAAAACCTTTTTTCATGATTGTAATGTCGCCACATTGACTTTAGACAGCTAACTAAGATTGAAGACACCACTACATTTTAGCATGCTAACATTAGCATTACTAGCTATTTTTGACAAACTTTGCTAGTAACAGTAATCACATCTCTCTAAAGTAAATTTGACATCATAATATGGCAAAGTTGTTTCCTACAAATTATTGTCATACTTTAGCAATGTAATCGTATTTCCATGCATTTCTAAGTTAGTGGAATTTAGATGAAACACTGTTTCAGAAACAGTCACATTAGACTCCGAGGTGCAACCCATGTCTAGGGGAGAAATACATATTGTGGTACTAGACAACTCATTTCTGACTACAGCAGTGTACAAACTAGCAGCAACAAACTCAAACCAACCCAGGGATATAGCAAAACATGTCACAGTTGGTTGCATAGTGTGACAGCGTCTTCGGCCTGAATCAAATAGAATCCTGAGCCAGTCAGTCTACATCTGTAAAACATAGAATCAGCTTCACATCTGAAGTTAAATAGAAAGGTGAATGCAGGGATCAGGTTGGTTCCATCAAGCTAATCATAACCACCATTGATAATGTAATCAGTGTGTTTGTGTGTGATCGATCAGTATCTTTTGATAAGGGGTCAGGAGCTGATATGCGCTGCCATGCCTCTCAATGGGGCGCTGCCGGCAAAAGACCTCACCTCCAGCCGCACTTCTTGTCTGCTCACCAGTGGTCGTACATGGGGAGAACAGATTTAGGTACGTGATGTCTGACCTGTTCAGATATCACCTATCTCTAACTGCCATTGGTAATAGAACAGTGATTGTGTGTATGTGTTCACAGATACATGAGATGCTGGCACTTAACACACGAGGCGATTACTAATAATACAGCTGTGTGTTCACAGAAACATGTATGGAGTCAGTACATGGAGACTTGCAAGAATGATGTGATGAAGTCTACACTGATAAATGTGCTTGATACTGATGTCCCTGAATGAAGAGAGACCTGGCATTAACATTTTACTATAAACAACTTTTACTTGTCAGTCAATATTGGGTGGGAGAAAACGTGTGTATTCTGCACCAGGATCTGGAAACTCCTGTAGTATACGGGACACCACACAGGAAGGCATGACCACTCTGACATGTTTGCCAAAGCAGCCCCATTTACCAGACAAAATGCCAACAGGCATAGTATCTGTATCAGCTGGGAATAACAGTGAAAGGTGCACATTGTTATATTAGCAGAACATAATATAACAATATATTATGGTAGGGGGGGGGGGGGTTGACAGATGGGTGTGTCTTGATGGTGGCAATGACACACCCAAGAAACACCCACATCAAACCGCACCCCGAAGTTTGGCTTCTGTCATGGCCGCCAGCATTTATTGAGCAAGCTAAGGAAAAAAACACGGGCAAATCAGTGGGTGCATTTTCCCTTTAAAGACATCCTCCAGTGATTTTTTAAAAACTTTCATGTTGTGATATCCAAAGAATAAATCAAGTAAAGTACACACACTAAAGGGTAAAAAAAGGGGTGGGGACTCAAGTGTGAGTGTTCGTTCATGAAAGTGTTTTTTTATTTAATGTATTCAGTCTTTTCTATATGAAGTGAACTCATCTCTTTCACCATCATCCTCTGGCCCTCACAGCAATAAATAACACCACTTTCTCTGTTTCCCTCTCTCCCTACGTCCCAAAACAGCTACTGTTCAACTGATGTATGTCTTTTACTGTGACAGGCCCTCAACCACCGGATGTAGAATCTCCTGTGATCACCCCAGGCCTCGGAAGACCTCTTCAACTACAACAGGAAGCAGTCATACGACCGGGTCACGACCCCTCTTTATAACACCATGAGTCAAGCGGAGCCCACCCCGTGAGCCGCAGTGGAAGGTTCCGGTCCCACTGAGGAGCAAGGTGTGGAAGGATTGTCAGGGGAGGAGAGGGAGACCTAGTCAGCGTGTCAGAATGAGGAAAAGAAAGAGAGAGAGAGGAGGAGGAGGAGGAGAAGAGGAAACATCTGTCAGATAGCAGCCGTGTAACATCATTACACACAAAGCCCACCGGCTCACCTAACACAGCCACAGCTGGGTCTAATACAGCCTCCATCCACAGGGGAAACTACTGTGTGACCCGCCATAGTCAGAACTATGTACACATCCAGCCAGGAGGCACCAGGGAGGGGATGAGGTGATGCCTAAGCCAACAATGGAGACTCATTGGGGAAGTGTCTGTGCCAGAGCCCCAAGCTTCTCGCCTGATCATGTGGCTGACATTCAAATGTTTTTGTTAGCCCGCACTGGTTCTGTAGCTCAGTTGGTAGAGCATGGCGCTTGTAACGCCAGGGTAGTGGGTTCGATTCCCGGGACCACCCATACGTAGAATGTATGCACACATGACTGTAAGTCGCTTTGGATAAAAGCGTCTGCGAAATGGCATATATTATTATTATTATATTACTTCATTTTTTGCATTTTTTTGTTTTTGAACAAGAGGAGAGAGGCAGTGACTGAGGAGTGTGAGAGAGAGAGAGAGACAGAGAGAGACAGAGAGAGAGAGAGAGAGAGAGGAGAGAGAGAGAGAGAGAGAGAGAGAGAGAGAGAGAGAGAGAGAGAGAGAGAGAGAGAGAGACAGAGAGAGAGAGAGAGAGAGAGAGAGAGAGAGAGAGAGAGAGAGAGAGAGAGAGAGAGAGAGAGAGAGAGAGAGGAGAGAGAGAGAGAGAGAGAGAGAGAGAGAGAGAGAGAGAGAGAGAGAGGAGAGAGAGAGAGAGAGAGAGAGGAGAGAGAGAGAGAGAGAGAGAGAGAGAGAGAGAGAGAGAGAGAGAGAGAGAGAGAGAGAGAGAGAGAGAGAGAGAGAGAGAGAGAGAGAGAGAGAGAGAGAGTAGTCTGCCGCATGTGTTGGATGTTAATAAGACTGATTAATTTAACTGTGTTTTGTTTTAACAAGCGAGATTTACACTCATTAAACTCTTCTATAGAGAATTGGTGAATGGTGAATGATATAACGTTGCTGTGTGATGTTGATGTATTTCTCACTGGCCTTATCACACGCCGGGTAATTCTAGAACTATCTGCTCCTTTACAGTAATAGGCATCCTTTTTAACAAATGAGCCAGGTTTCTTTTGTTGGATTTATGCCTTGCCAAACTCTGGTATTTGTCCCTGTGCCAGCTGTTTTCTTAGCTGAGGTAAATCTCGATAAATCAATAGGAGTTAATCTGCTGAGAAGACTGTGTGCTGGCCTGTTTAAAAGGCCACTTCATCTCTATTGGTTCCAGAGCATGAATCAAGCCCTCAATGAAGAATCAACAGAGAAGTGAGTCAGATAGCAGACTCTGTGTTCCTGAGCAATGATATGGGAAACAGAGAAGTCCCATATTTTAAAGGGGTATGGTATAGTGCTGGACCCAATATCCCAGGTATGCATCTTTTTTTCAGGAGGTCGTTTCAACTCCAACATAAAACCATTCTTCCTCTAGCACTGTCTCAATTAGGCAGATGGTCTATGTGTCTGTATGGTAAGCTGATCGGAATGCTATGTTATTTGACATGTAACCCTAGCTTCACCTCCACAGTGAACGAGGATGGTTCGAGGTGATATAGAGCAGGAGATGGTTGCAAATCATTTCTATGATCGCTTGTGTGTCATGCAGGGTAAGGCCTTGGAATTCCATGCATTCTGGACTGTTTCATACTGAAAGATTTCACCTTCCGTACATTGGCAAAATGTCACATAACCTGTCGCTGGGGGTGAGGTAAGACCAGTCTGAGTTCAAAATGGACTCCTTCAGATGTCTCCTCTCTATTGCAACATATTCAAAGACTGTCTTCGTACTGTAGAGAAAGGTCAAAGGTGCTGATTTGACCTTGTGTGCATCAATCACTCCTCCATACTGTATGTCAGGGGCAGAGGGAGGGAGGGATTGGAGGAGGGCGGACTGTGGCCCAGTGGGGTGTATGTATATAGGCTGATCTAGCTGAAATCTGATGAGGAGCAGGGGAGAAAGAGAGAAAGAGGAGGAGGAGAGGATTTCAGGTTCTCGGGGCTTGAACCCAGCACGACCCCAGTGTGTTGACACAGGTTGCCCTCCTGCCCCTTTAACCCCACACCAACACCACCACTCTCCCACCCCCATACAAATCTTAGGGAATTATTGAATAGGGTCCCTCATTGATCAAGTCAAATTGTTACCCAGTTTCAGTTGCAGCATAAGGAGACAGTTATCATTCAATCTAGTTGTATGCTGATTAAATTATAAAATAAGACATGTTTCATTTTCATTCATCATGTTTGTTTTGTTTGGTCAAATCAATGGGGTAATATTACATAGAGACTGAAGGTAGACAGAAGATGGTTGTGTTTGATATACACAACCGTTCAGAAGTTTGGGGTCACTTAGGAATGTCCTTGTTTTTGAAAGAAAAGCACATTTTTTGTCCATTAAAATCACATCAAATTGATCAGAAATACAGTGTAGACATTGTTAATGTTGTAAATGACTGTTGTGGCTTAATGGAATATCAACATAGGTGTACAGAGGCCCATTATCAGCAACCACCACTCCTGTGATCCAATTGCATGTTGTGTTAGCTAATCTAAATTTATAATTTTTAAAAGCTAATTGATAATTTCAAAATCAGCTTTTTTTTAGCACAGCTCAAAACTGTTGTCCTGATTAAAGAAGCAATAAAACTGGCCTTCTTTATACTAGTTTGAGCATCAGCATTTGAACAGTAGTGTAGGTTGTCTCAGATCGCGGTCCTCTACTACCATCTGATCCTCTGGGACCATGGTGGTAGCTACCCACTGGGCACAGACATCAGTTCAACGTCTAGTTTTGATTTACATTTGATTGAGTTATCAACTAATGTGAATTCATGAAATCAACAAAAAATGTCACCATGTCATTGGATTTAGGTAAAAAGGTGAAATTCCCTTACGTTGATTACTTTTTTCAAAATTCTAAATTTTTGGGGTTGAAATTACGTGGAAGCAACATTGATTCAACCAGTTTTTGCCCAGTGGGTAGTATGTGAGAAGAGGCGAGCTGTGTGGCAGTCAGAAACCTCTCATCAGGAGGTTGTTATTGAATCCAGGTCCCCTGGGATCCACACAGTGACATGACATCACAGGGTCTCCGTTCAATAACAACATCTACACGACCCTCTTTGAATCTGTTTGTTTTGACGCACGTATGAGTGATGGGTCACTTGGAATAAAAGTACAATGATTCCACAGGAATCTTAAGATCTTAAACCATGACCACCTCTTTTTAGAAAACGTAACTCAAGACCTGAAGTTAGAATCGGCAAAGATACAATTGCACTTATCTGATGTATTTGACAATAAAAAATATTTAAATTGCCCATTCTCCATTCCTACACAGACCACATATTTCCAGTGTGGAGAGGCACATTCCTCTGTGGTGTTCCTCTGAAAGGCGTTGGCCCAAAAAAGTGATGATATACAAGCAGTCTGTCTGGGACCTCGGTGTGTCCGAACTGAGAGCACAACAGGGGCACTGCAGACCTCTCCAATCCCTCCTATGTCTCATCCTCTCCTTGACCCTCATTACTTCTTCATGTGAGAACCGTGAAGAGATGACTAAAACACAAGCATTCCCCCCCAAATGAACTCCTCACTCACTAAGAATGTCAACTGACCAGGGTGCTACAAATCTCTTTAGCTCTGTCTCATAAAAACAACGTCTGAACCCGGAAAATGAACTCACGCAGACAGAGGAGTGTTGTCTTTCATCGCTGGCACTGGCAGTGTGTTGATGCACTATTTAAGCGATGTATAAGTCATAGCTTAACGTTACCGGGTTTGTGTTTTGATAATTCGATTGGAGCCAGGGAAGAGGTTCTTCCCAGTGTGTTGGAGCCAGGGCCTGTGATGAGTGGGCACGCTGATTAGCGAGTTAGCGAGGGTGGCTACAGATGGACCCTAGCTCGCGCTACGGTTTCAGCGCACCACTGTTGTAAACTGTGGGTGGGCATGGGGATAAAACAGCCCAGGTTAAGCATTGTTTATGCTAGGTGTCTGTGGTTCAACATTCACCACAGGGGTGTGCAGCGCCCTTATGTCTCCGTTAGCAGTAAGATGCTAGAACCACCTACATTGAAGCTAATATCCAAGTTACCATCAAAACTTATGTTTATTCAGATTTCACCCCTCTTAGAATAAGGTAAATATTCATATACAAAACAAGTAAGTTATTATGGCACAGGCTTGTTGCATGCTGTTGTCCCTCGTAACTCTGAGTCGTTGCGATCTTTGCCTAATCCACCTCGACAGGGTAGTCTGCTGGAGGTCTCTGGATGGCCTCCCAGGCTGGAAGTGTGGTGTGTGTGGGGGGGTGCTCCACCTGTCTCCCTGCCCCGAGCACTGAGGGTCAGCCTAGAGCCTGAGTGGTGGTCCTCCACCCCATCAACGCTAAACAGTGTGAAACAACAAATTAACTGCAGCACCACCCATGCAAATGTTAGCTACAACAAGCGCTGGCTTTACAAACGACCTGCCACACACCCAGGATCCTGTTGTGTGGTCTCATATGAAAATACTCTGAGTATACCAAGCATTCCTAATACCCCCCTCCATTTTGCCCTCACAACAGCCTCAACTTGTTGGGGCGTGGAATAGAGGCTTAAAAACCCATCTTTAACCTGTCTCCTCCCCTTGATCTATATATATTTATTTAACTTCATCTACACTGATTGAAGGGGATTTAACAAGTGACATCAATAAGGAATCATGTCTTTCACCTGGATTCACCTTGTCAGTCTATGTCATGGAAAGAGCAGGTGCATCTATGTTGCAGTCTATCATAGTAACTGTGATCTTAGATGAACACACCCCAGCAAAGTAAAGTAAAATTTGTGATATTCATCGTACTTTGAAGATTCACATCTGAAGTTTGCAGGGGTCCTGTGACTAGGTGTCACATTCCTGACAATGCCGTTACAGATGCTTAGATACATAGCCATTGGTTGCCACATACTGGCAGGAGGTATCAGACCAATAGTGCAACCAAGCATCCCATGCCTCAAAAGTGGACCATAATAGTATTTCATTGGCATGTGGTCTCATGTTTTGGTGATGTGTGTTGTTGTATTATGACATGATGAGATGTCAGATAAGCATCTTACGCGGGGGTCCAACATGTAATGCCAGGGTGTTCAAGTGACACGGTCACCTCTCTGAGAAGTTTGTGAAAGTGCATGCGTGTGTGTTTTGCTTGTGTGTGTGTGTGAGCACAAGTGAGAGTATGTGTATGAATGTGTGTCTGTCAGTGTGCTCTGTGAAAATTGTGAAATCCATTGACAGGGGAGAAGAGAAGAGGGGGGGGGGGTTAGTAGGCAATGTTCTGATTCCGGAATCCTTGCTCTCCCCTCGCTACCGTTCCACACATAAATCAGGGGAGCGTGACTAAACCCACCGGTAACAGGAGCCGGGCCGGCGCTCTCCCGTGGATCCAGGGCCTGCACATCAGCATTTCAGCACGCCCTGCAGTAAGGCCCCGCCGAAGCCCCACGGGCCCCGGAAACCCCTGGAAACCAAACAGTGAGGTCAGCATTGGGCTCAGAGAGAAAGAACACACAGAGAGAGAACACAGAGATCTAGGGCCTGCAGGGCCACGGCCAGAGAGACTGAACCTGGGATTAAGTCATTAAGGACAGCCATCACCTTAAGCCACCGCTGGGGATCCTCTGTGAAGCTGCTGTAAAAAGATACTCTCTGTTCTCATGTATTGATTTTATCTCTGCAGAGAATTGGCTGTGACTTTCTTCTGTTAGCTCAGAGGCAAGGAATATTCTTGGAGGAGTGCTGGTGTTTGAATCAGATTTTTTTGAAGATTTCTGCTACATTGCTAAACCACATTAAAACACACTTAAGTATCTTCATGTGTGAATTTCCGTTTGATAGATGACTGCTTCGGTGGAAGAACAAAATAATAAAAGAGTTGTGAACGTGCCGAGAATTATGCTTTTCCATTGTCTCTCTCCTGCACCCTGTACTGGACCCAGTATTCACTATCATAGCACTGGGAATGAGGCTTTTCCATTGTCTCTCCTCTGCACCCTGTACTGGACCCAGTATTCACTATCATAGCACTGGGAATGAGGCTTTTCCATTGTCTCTCCTCTGCACCCTGTACTGGACCCAGTATTCACTATCATAGCACTGGGAATGAGGCTTTTCCATTGTCTCTCCTCTGCACCCTGTACTGGACCCAGTATTCACTATCATAGCACTGGGAATGAGGCTTTTCCATTGTCTCTCCTCTTCACCCTGTACTGGACCCAGTCCCAGTATTCACTGTCATAGCAGTCCTATTATCACCTGTCCATATAATTCCTTATAGTCCATTTTCCTACACACCCTCCTGCACTTAAATTGTACACACGTATGTAACACTATATCTAATAACATCCACCACAGTAACACTAGAGCTTTTACAGTATTAAAACAGGTGGGGGTGACGGTGATGGTGCAGTGTGTGTGTGTGTGTGTGTGTGTGTGTGTGTGTGTGTGTGTGTGTGTGTGTGTGTGTGTGTGTGTGTGTGTGTGTGTGTGTGTGTGTGTGTGTGTGTGTGTGTGTGTGTGTGTGTGTGTGTGTGTGTGTGTGTGTGTGTGTGTGTGTGTGTGTGTGTGTGTGTGTGTGTGTCTCTAGGACAACTAAGAGATGGGATAGCTGATCCATCCTATCCTTGCCTTATTTGTTTTCAGACTTGTTTACAAGAGGTCCTTCCTGCAGCACGTGGAGAACTTGTATGTCAACAACAACACTCACCATCCAGGAGGACCTGTCTGCCAACAACAACACTCACCATCCAGGAGAACCTGTATGTCAACAACAACACTCACCATCCAGGAGGACCTGTCTGCCAACAACAACACTCACCATCCAGGAGGACCTGTCTGCCAACAACACTCACCATCCAGGAGGACCTGTCTGCCAACAACAACACTCACCATCCAGGAGGACCTGTCTGCCAACAACAACACTCACCATCCAGGAGGACCTGTCTGCCAACAACACTCACCATCAGGGAGGAATGCCTACCATGCCTGCTGCAGTTGGCCCTGGCTACAGCACAGCATACCTCCCACAGACACACACGTGGTCAGACAGATGGACGGACAGACAGATGGACACACCGCCAGCGCAGGCAAGCACACACATGCAAGCCTGCACACACACACATACATACACACACTCCCCTCACTCACTCACCATGCCATCATCAATACCCAATTACCACGTCCTGTGTTTGGACAGTAAACTTAGATCATGCAGGTTGGCTCCCTAGGCCCTTCCAGAGCAACCTGTTGAGTGTAATTCATGTGAGTGTCAAATGTGGGAATCCAGGGATACTCTTACTATTGGTGGACCACACATCTGGATGGGCTGGGCTTCAGCACTTAGCCATTTATCACCATTATATGGATCAATTATAACTCAGATTACATGTATAGCCATCACAAGGTAGAGCAGACCAGCATACCAGACTTTTTAGACAGGGATTTAGAGGGATCAACATCTTAGCGCAGGGTCATTTATACTTATAGACAAGTTGGTGTGCACAAGCAGCGCAACTATAGGGCAAAACAGATGGGGTTGGCTTAGAATGTTGACAGCGTGCAAACTAAACTTAGTCTCCAATGTTTATTGAAAACATAAATACAAATGCACAATGAGCACTTGTCTCTCAAATTCATCATTACAGTTGTTGGTTATACGTATAGCTAACACATTTTTGCCATATTAGCATTGACATGAAATCAGTCAAAACACAGACATGGTAGTAAGAACAAGATGAAACGAGCCACTTACAATTCCCCACGTGGCAGTTTCTTGTCATTGTTGCAAGCAGTCTGGCCATCTAGAATCACAACAACACGCTGATTTCTGCCCCATTGAGGGGTGTGCATTGATTTTGTGACGTTGTCAGTTAACCCACCTATTGGGAACTGGTCACATGTCACAGAGAGACAAATACATCTATAAATCATGGTAAAAGTGAATAATTAACTTCCTCGTTTGATCTTCATGTCATGCTTCACACCATTTTATATTTTGGTAATGGAGGCTCAAAATCAGAATTGAACAAATGTTTAAGAAGAGAATTTGGTCCAACTAAAATATGTAATCTTCAAAGCCAGAATGCTTAGTTTGCCTTTGGGACACTGTAGAAGTTAGTCAACTCCAAATTAATGGAATACCCTGAGTGGTGTACCCTGAATGGAGTACCCTGAGTGAAATATATATATTTTTTAAAGGGTTTTCTGTTTCAAAGACTTCCAACACTGCTTTAGGAGACATGACTTTGTTCTTTACCAACAGTGGCTTTATGGCTATCATATTCTAGCATCCATTCAACTAAAGATTCATTTATCCTACTAGCTGTTGTTTTAATGACATGGACCCAATATAACCAATTACACAAGACAGCGGTAGCCCTCTCCTCAGTCTTTAACACTGACATTTGTCAATATCCTATTAGTTTCTCTTGGAGCCTGTGAGTTTATTCTACAAAGCCTGTTGTTGCTTTTTATCCCATGCCTACATTAGGGCTGATTTTCATTGTAACCAAAACGGTATACTGGGTTACTGACTTCTAGAAAAACTAATATTTGGGGCCATTGTCTCGGTGGTTGCTATGGCGACCGTCACACGTTCTCTGGTGATTGGATTTATTTCGGTCTTATCGCTGGCTACATCATCATTCCCCCCCGCCAGAGTGATATTAATGATAGCAATGTCTCACCAGATCATTTACAGCCGTTTACATTGAAGCACACTGCTACAAAACACCCAAGTGTCATTAAAGTGCTCTGCTGGTGCCCTTTGTTTTAAAACTTTCTCAGTACCGTTCATGACATATTAGTTTTATGTGTTTTACACATATCGTCTCAACTGTAAGAGAGGCCAGGGTGGGGGTAGGGGGTTAACATTTTGCCCCTCTGTCCAGATAAGGGGTCTCGTCTAGGGGTCAAGGCCAGCACCCAATGACCCCCCTCTAAGTCCACATGAGTGACCGTGTCTGGATACACACAAGCCACTGGCTAACACCCACAATCCATCACTCTGCTGAATGAGGACAGAATTAATCCCCAAGGAATGTGATTTGTCCATACTAAATCAGTATTGTCTGTCAAGTGACAAGCTGTTGAGTCCTGTCCACACTGTTGAAGGAGACATAACCTGTGATGTGGATTGTAAAAAGACATGTAACACATGTCCTCCGTCCAGTAGCCTGTTCTGTTCTGTTGCTTGTTATTGTTAGCCTCCATCTTCAGGGAACAACTCTATGAGCCAGTCCATCAGTAACACACCGTTTGTGTGGGTCTGTAATGATCAGTCCATGGCCAGGTTGCAACACTCTCATGATTCAGCCTCATAATGTAATGATGTGATTGTGAGGTCATAGAGAGTTAGCTAGCAGCGTGTAGAGCCTGCGCCAGCCTCTCTCCCTTGCTAATTGATGCACTTCAGCCGCTGGGCTCTTTGAACTGAATCCCCCGCGTCCACCCGGGAGAATGCAGATGGCATCATTATTTCCCCCTCTGCTTTGAAACTCAAGCCCCCGATGATGACCCAGAGCTCTTGGCGCTGCCACGGCCGCCAGTGAGAGGACCCGTCTGTTTGCTTTGCATTAAGAAACCGTGTGCCCTGGCCCCATGTCGCTGGCTGCACCACTGTTGTTGCTTTCTAGTACACTTGACATGGGTCTGCGTTTGAGGGAGCCAGCCATCGTGGCTTAGCATTGTTGTTGGGAAGAGATGCTATCATCAGTAGCCACAGACGGGGCAGTAGCCCTGAGAGTCCCTGGGGGACGCTGCATCATAGCTGGGCTGGGTCAGGGAGGAGAGCCCATGTTTGTGTAGTGCTTTAGCCCCTGTGTGATAGCAGAGATGACTGGCGGTACTCCAGCTCGGCTCCACTCTCTCGTATGAGCTGGGCAGGGCAGCTGTTACACCCTGATCCTGCCTATTCCCCTCCATTCAGAACCAGCATTAGGCTTTAAGACTAGTCCCCACACAACTGCAGCCTGGTATCTGTGCAGACCGGATTCTGAGCCTCCTAGGGGGACATATGGGCAGGGGTTGTATCTGGGGTGAAATACATCCAGGGCTTGAGGCCATTTAGAAGAGGAGAGAATGGACTTCTACAAACATGTCCTGTCAATGTGAAGCGCTGCAACCAACGTGTCTCTGGTTTCTGTCTCCCCTGGCAACGTGAGGACAACGTATTTTAATGACAACACCTCACGGGACAGGTTTGTGATACCGTTGACGATGTATTTGAATTATGAAACTAGGAAACTGTAAACGGTCAATGGATGAAGAGGATAGAAGGTGTATTTAAACATTATAACATCTAACTTCTACCTCACACGTCCTGGTTTACATACTGTATCCTCATTGTGAGATGGGGCCTCTTTCCCAAACATTAACGAGCCTAGTCACCAAGCCGATGGGGCTGATGACTTGGAGGTCAAAGGTTCATGACCTCAGGTGAGGCACTGTCATCGTGTCCATGACCAGGCTACTTAACCTCTCATTGACTAAGTCAAATCCCAGGTGTGACCGTGTGAGACTGCTGGGTAATATACAGTGTGTCAGTCACGCTGGGTTCTGGCTTCCTCTAAAACAGCCCAATGATTGTGTAGTCTGTCTGAGCCAGGAGGTCCGGTCAAGCAGGGAGAGAGGGGTCGGCAAGGGATGAAGTCCCCAAAGTTCATGTTAATTTTTCAGGCCTGTTTATGACCCCTGTGTCAGCACCCCTCCAGATCTCTCCTTCTCACCAACTGACTGACACTCAGAGAACATACAGACCATGTGGAAACATCTTGTTAATGCCCTGACCAGCAAGGACATAAAGAGAGGGAGATAGAGAGGGAGTGGGGAGGGAGGGTCGAGCCAATACAGGGAGAGAAAGGGAAAGAGAAGGGAGAGAGGGAGAGCGAGAAAGAGCGGATTGGACCAACGGCGAGTGTAAACGTCCCACCTCAGTCATTAGTTGAGCTCTCTGTAGATTTCTCGTAAATTTCCACATTAGCTGGAATGTGCCAGCAGGCCCAGCTCTGGGTATTGTCATGTGTATTTATATCCTCCTGTAAGGCTATCTCCTCCATGTCTTTGGTGAGGGGGCTAATACTGGGCTTATTGACCATGTTGCATAAGGAGGAAGAGGACAGCAGCACGAGGTTACTGTTAACAGCTCAACAAATGCACTAGAATATTCCAGTAACGTGACCTGGTGAAAAGGAAGCATGCCTTGACAGTTGAAAGTTTCAAATCACGTTGCAGAAAGTGTGAAAATGTGAGTGCGTGCGTCCCTTAAGTAACAGTCATGTTTTCCTGTTATATGATATTCTCTCTCAGTACTCTGGGCACGTAGTGGGGTCTTTCCTGACATGTCGAGGAAGAGGCCTGTTGATGTACCTGGTCAATTATTAACCTCTGAAGAAGATGGAGTCTCTGAATGCCATGCAAGGTGAGCATTTCCCTGTACACAACACACCATACTGTAGGTTCAACTTTATCATAGGTCAGAGAGGGGCCCTGAAGCCAAGTAAATCACACCTCCAAACACTGACAGACCAGGAGTAAGGTGATGTTGCCCATAGACACTGATCTTGGGTCAGTATTGCATTTCCCCCACTATGGGTTAAGGTTAGGATTGGGGGAGGGGTAGTTGATCCTAGATCTGTACCTAGAGGAAACTTCACTCTGGAGCGAGTGACCAACAGTCAACTCTGAACTCAGTACATTATCTCTGTTACGTCGAGTGATGCAACACCATGCTCAGTTACAGGGCAGTTATTGGATTTTAATTCCAGAAATAGTCCGTTGACCGATTGAGGTTGAACTACAGGAGCAAAACCACCTAAAATGTCACAATGTCATCAGTTCAAAAACACAGCTTTGTAACCTTTTCACATTATTTTCCTGAAGATTTGTTGACTTGATCGCCCCTGTTGCTTCTCTGGGTCTTGAGATTCCCGCAGTCCCTCTCTCTGTATCCGTCCCCCTTCACCAGGAAAGCTAGACCCTCCCTGCGCTTTGGGTTTCTTGGCAGCGTATCCCGTGACTCTCCCTGACAGCTGAAACGTCACCCCCTTGACACTGGCGGTGATTTATGGGCATTTGCAGGATAGACGGTAGCCCTGGGGAGAGCAGGACACTGGGGTGACACTACACTACAGGACACTGGGGTGGCCTGAGAGGATCAAGTCCCTATCTACACCATCAACATCATCTAGCAGAGAACTCTGTCTGGCACCATTTGGTCTCCGATAGACAATGAGCGGAGACTATGGAGAGAACTCAGACCTTTATGGAGGCTAGTGAAGTATCTCTGTCCTCCTGTCCTCTCCAGCCACCAAGCCACATCTGTTCCGTCCTGAGGAACAGACAGACAGGAGGCCACTGGACATGTTGCACAAGTAACTGAAACGGGTCTGTGTCCCATTATCCGCACTTGCATACTACAGTGTGTGAACCAATATCTTAAGATGAACGGACTAACTGTAAGTCGTTCTGGATAAGAACATTTGCTAAATGACTAAAATGTCAATGTGAAGTCAACTACAGGGTCTGAACATAGTTTTTATTCACCCAATTGTCTGGAACCAGCTCAGCAAGATATATTTTGTTTATTGTCTTTGCATGTACATTGATAAAGAGATACTAGAGTCTCGTGACTCAACTGACATCATGTTGATTGAAACTCCTAGTTGTGTTTCAGATGCGGGAATTGTGATTTGTTTTTGTTTTTCTAGAATGGAAATGTCACACAGTTTCACTCAACCAAGAAAGTTTGAACTTGTATTAAGGCCTCCCAAGTGGCGCAGTGGTCTAAGACAATGAGTCACTACAGACCCGGGTTCTATCCCAGGCTGTATTGCAGCCGGCCGCGGCCGGGAGATCCATGAGGTGGCGCACAATTGGCCCAGCGTCGTTCGGGTTAGGGGAAGGTTTGGCTGGCCGGGATGTCCTTGTCCTTGTCCCATCGCGCTCTAGCGACTCCTTGTGGCGGGCCGGGTGCATGCACTCTGACTTTGGTCGCCAGCTGTATTGCGTTTCCTCCGACACATTGGTGCTTCTGGGTTCCGGGTTCCGTTAAGCGAGCAGTGTGTCAAGAAACGGCTTGGCAGTGTCGTGTTTCGGAGGATGCATGGCTCTCGAGCTTTGCCTCTCCCGAGTCCGTAGGGGAGTTGCAATGATGAGACAAGACTAACTACCAATTGGGGAGACAAAAATGGGTAAAAGTAAAATCATGATTTGTATGGTAATTAACAGTCAAATGAATGATGTGAAATTATGTGGAATCGGCTAATTTTCCCCAGCTGAAAAGTACGTTCCCCTTTTACAAAATGGTGTTTTCAAATTGGTATTATTGTGTGCAGTCTATCTTGTCACGGCTCCTCCTCTGCATTGCAGGGGCGGTTCCTCCTGCAGGCAGAGGAGGGTCGTTAGTGATTGGAGTCACCTGGGATCAGAGTATTTAAACTGTCACTAATCACCTCTCTCTCTCTCTCTCTCTCTCTCTCTCTCTCTCAGCTCTTGTTTTGTTTGTTATTTTGTAGTTTTGCATAGTTTTCACTCAGTCATTCACACACACAGATTCACAAATCCATACACTTTACATTATGATACTTCCACACCTCATTTCTTTTTCTTAGTTTAGGGTTAATAGTTTTGTTTACAATAAAGATCATTTTTTAAATTGGCCTATACCTGTTGTTCGCGTCCCCTCATTTTTGCCACAGGCTATGAGCCGGCCTGTGACAATCTCTTCAGAGAAACTGTCCTCAAGTACAAGACAGAAACCAACATGATCTGGTGATCTGTCAGCAAGAAACCAATCAAATCTATATTGGCTTCCACATGTGAATGCTCCCCCAGACCCTTGTAAACAAAACGGAATGGGCATACATGTCATGAACTGCTCACCATGTACTGTATATCCAGTGATCGAGACGACAGTTCTTCCTCTACTACTTACTGTGGAAATGTATCACGTCTTTATGTACATCATTAACTTTCACATGTTCTCTGAAATTGAGTTAATTTCATCCACACAATCCATTCTTCTCCTTCAAACATACTTATAATCTATTGTGAAGTGGATCTGCAGCTTCTCCTTGACCATGACCTTCAGCTCAGACTCCCTGGGGTTGTGTGAAAGAAGGCCTGACCTGACTGCAGTAGAATAGTACCATTGAACAGGCCAGAACCAACCGGCCTATTGTCCTGGATGGGCAGCTGCTGATCCCAGGAGGATGTTGGAATGATCAACGAACCCCGAAACCCCAGCAGGATTAGGAGCGCTCCCTAAAGTGTAAGTTACTGGGAGGGATGAGTACATTTACAGGCTGGAAGAGAGCTGTAGAACAAAAGAATAGTGTAGTGGATGAGGCATGGATTGATGGTTGGTCTGTAACAGGGTTAACTTTCATTCCTCTAAGGTTATCCGAATGCTAAGGTAAAGGTCACGGATACAATATGTAGAAGAAATTGTGTATTTGATCGGCAATATTTAAATTGAAATCAACTTTAATTTGGGTAATTTACGTCAGGGATATCTTATCCAAATGGGTTTAGAAGAGATTACTTGACATGGGCCAGCGAGATGTCTCACTGACTGACACAGGGATTCCAGAGCCCTGACTTGAAAGGAGTCCCTAGTTCTCAGGCTTCCACAACAAGGTAACTGGAGCCGAGGCACAGTGTGACATCCATGGGACATCCATAAGGTTTAACCAAGTGTGGTTGCACAACAGTATAGGACACACTGATCTGGAATGTACTCAATGCACTGCTTATCATATAGTATGATATCACACACACACACACATACACATACACTACCGTTCAAAAGTTTGGGGTTACTTAGAAATGTCCTTGCTTTGAAAGAAAAGCACATTTTTTTTGCCCATTAACTTAACATCAAATTATTCAGAAATACAGTGTAGACACTGTACCTGGAAATGGCATATTTTCTATGGACTATCTACATAGGTGTACAGAGGCCCATTACCAGCAACCATCACTCCTGTAATCCAATGGCACGTTGTTAGCTAATCCAAGTTTAGAATTTTAAAAGACTAATTGATCATTAGAAAATCCTTTTGTAATTGTTAGCACAGCTGAAAACTGTTGTCCTGATTAAAGAAGCAATAAAACTGGCCTTTAGACTAGTTGAGTATCTGGAGCATCAGCATTTGTGGGTTTGATTACAGGCTCAAAATGGCCAGAAACAAAGAGCTTTCTTCTGAAACTCGTCAGTCTATTCTTGTTCTGAGAAATGAAGGCTATCCCATGTGAGAAATTGCCAAGAAACGGAAGATCTCGTACAACCCTGTGTACTACTCCCTTCACAGAACAGAGCAAACTGTCTCTAACCAGAATAGAAAGAGTGGGAGGCCCCGGTGCACAACTGAGCAAGACAAGTACATGGAGTGTGTAGTTTGAGAAACAGACGCTTCACAAGTCCCCAACTGGCAGCTTCATTAAATAGTACCCGCAAAACACAAGTCTCAAGATCAACAGTGAAGAGGCGACTCTGGGATACTGGCCTTCTAAGCAGAGTTGCAAAGAAATTTTTACTAGGATTAAAGGTCAGGAATTGTGAAAAACTGAGTTTAAATGTATTTGGCTAAGGCGTATGTATATACAGTTGAAGTCGTAAGTTTACATACACCTTAACCAAATACATTTAAACTCAGTTTTTCACAATTCCTGACATTTAATCCTCGTAAAAATGCCCTGTATTAGGTCAGTTAGGATCACCACTTTATTTTAAGAATGTGAAATGTAGAGAATTATTTATTTCAGTTTTTACTTCTTTCATCACATTCACTGAGTCAGGTGTAGGCCTCCTGTCTCAAACACACTACTTCAGTTCTGCCCACACATTTTCTGTAGGATGAGGTCAGTGCTTTGATGGCTACTCCAATACCTTGACTTTGTTGTCCTTAAGCAATTTTGCCACAACTTTGGAAGTATGCTTGGGGTCCTTGTCCATTTGGAAGACCCATTTGTGACCAAGCTTTAACTTCCTGACTGATATTTTGAGGTGTTGCTTCAATATATCCACATATTATAATTTTCCCACCTCATGATACCATCTATTTTGTGAAGTGCACCAGTCCCACCTGCAGCAAAGCTCTCCCACAACATGATGCTGCCACCCCCATGCTTCACGGTTGGAATGGTGTTCTTCGGCTTGCAAGCCTCCCCTTTCTCCTCCAAACATAATGATGGTCATTATGGCCAAACAGTTCTATTTTTGTTTCATCAAACCATAGGACATTTCTCCAAAAAGTATGATTTTGTCCCCATGTGAGGTTGCAAACCGTAATCTGTCTTTTTTATATATAAAAAATATATGCCATTTAGCTGACGCTTTTATCCAAAGCGACTTACAGTCATGTGTGCATACATTCTACGTATGGGTGGTCCCGGGAATCGAACCCACTACCCTGGCGTTACAAGCGCCATGCTCTACCAACTGAGCCACAGAAGGACCGAGTTTTTTTTATGGTGGTTTTGGAGCCGTGGCTTCTTCCTTGCTGAGCGGCCTTTCAGGTTATGTCGATATAGGACTAGTTTTACTGTGGATATAGATACTTTTGTACCTGTTTCCTACAGCATCTTCACAAGGTCCTTTGCTGTTGTTCTAGTATTGAATTGCACCAAAGTATGTTCATCTCTAGGAGACAGAATGCATCTCCTTGATGAGGGGTATGACTGCTGCGTGGTCCCATGGTGTTTATACTTGGGTACTATTGTTTGTACAGATGAACATGGTATCTTCAGGTGTTTGGAAATTGCTCCCAAGGGTGAACCAGACTTTTCGAGGTCTACAATTGTTTTCTGAGGTCTTGGCTGATTTCTTTTGATTTTCCCATGATTTCAAGCAAAGAGGCACTGAGTTTGAAGGTAGGCCTTGAAATACATCCACAGGTACAAATGATCTCAATAAGCCTATCAGAAGATCCTGAAGCCATGACATAATGTTCTGGAATTTTCCAAGCTGTTTAAAGGTACAGTCAACTTCTGTATGTACTCTTCTGACTTCCTGGAATTGTGATACGGTGAAATAATCTGTCTGTTAACAATGGTTGGAAAAATGACTTGTGTCATGCACAAAGTACAGTAGATGTCCTAACCGAGTTGCCAAAACTATAGTTTTTTTAACAAGAGATTTGTTGAGTGGTTGAAAAACAAGTTTTAGTGACTCCAATCTAAGTGTACGTAAACTTCCGACTTCAACTCTGCTGTATTTTATACCATCTACTGCAACTTGCCGCTCAGCCATCGCTCATCCATATACTTATATGTACATATTCTCATTCACACCTTTAGATGTGTGTGTATAAGGTAGTTGTTGGGAATTGTTAGAATACTTGTTAGATATTACTGCACTGTTGGAACTAGAAGCACAAGCATTTCGCTACACTCAAATTAACATTTGCTAACCATGTGTATGTGAGCAATAAAATTAGAAAACAAAAAATACAAAATCGCCCCTTATCAAACCTAACAACACCCGTGCCCTAGCCCATACTACTCCGGCAAAGGCACAGTCCCAAAAGACATGGCGCACAGTCTCCTCCCTGCCACAAGAGGATCTTGGACAGGTGGGGGATTGCACCAAACTATACCGGTACATGATGGAACGTACCGGCAAGCACTTATGGAGGCTCAACCAATTCAGGTCCTTGAGCCTGTTGTCCAGACCCCGCGCCTGCACTCCCTCCCAGACCACTCCCGAGATGCCCACTACAGGCGCCGGACTCCTGCCTTTCTGACCTCCTCGTACAGGTGCCTGTGATCTAAACCTACTCAGGCAACTTCAACCTCATGACCAAAGTGCCACGGCAGCTGTTCCGCCCAAGGACCCGTGTTAAGACCACACCATTACGCTTCTCGCCTGATACGAGAAGAACACCCGCAGGAGGTAACCGGACGGGTGTATCACTGGATGAGCAAGCTCCGTTAACAAGAAAGAAACAAAAATTGTGTCCAGCTTGAGGGGGAAATGTGGTACCCCCTACCTCCCTCCCCGATGGGACAGATCATGCGTGAGGATGCAGGATGCAGCTATCCCCCTATTCCTAAATCTGTATTAAAATCCCCCTATCACTAATTTCCTATTTGTGACACATAGGGGCGTCAGACAGTCCACCATCTCCCTCCTGTCTGCCACCACTTGTGGCCCATACACCACCACTAATCTAAATTTACAATCCCTTATCGTGACATCCACCCCTATAACCCTCCCCACTCCCTCTTAAACCTACTAACATCCCCTCCATCCCTCAGGTGAACCTCCTGTAAAAAACAAAAATCAAACCCCACACCCTCCAAATAACTAAAAACCCTCCTCTTAACAAATTCCCTTAAACCCCTTACATTTAAACTAACAAAAGTAAAATTAGACCCCATGAAAGAATAAAATAAAAACATGTAATACACTCAAATTCTAAACCCAGACAGAAAAAAACAAAACCAGGAGACTCACCCGATGCTCCCCTGCTCCATATCTACCGGTGAGAACACCATCCGTACTCCCGACATCCCCCCTCTTCCTCCATCTCACCAACCCAGGATGCAGGAATAGTGTTTGGCTCCGGGGTGCCCTGCACCCTGGGTCTACCCCCACAATCCTCCCCCTCCCCAGTGCTGCAGCTGGATTGGGAAAAAAATCGGGTCCCCAAACAAAAAACTCCCCACCTCCTCCTGTACCCAGTCCTGAGTCTTGTTAGATGTGTCCCCACCCAACAGAAGTTGAGGGTCTGGGGAAACCAGCAGCAACCCAGAGGTTTCTTCCACCCCGATCACTCTCTTGGCCATCCCCTCCCTCTCACTGTCAATCGCACCCTCCTCTTCATTCTCTTCTTTGTTGATGGCGGCAGTGGAGAGATACCCCCCCCCCGCCAGCTCCTCCACTATACCCCTCATCTCTTCCACCAGGGCACTTTCCCCTCAGTCCACTTGCTCTTCCACAGTCTCCTTCTCCAACACTCCTCCCTCGCTTTCTTCTCTCTCATGCTCCTCCACTCGGTTGCCTTCTTCCTCCACTTTTCCTGTTTCTCCTACTCCCGTGCCTTCCGTTTCCTTCTCTCTTCCATCCTCCGCTTCTTGCTCCTCCTCCCTCCTTGCGGCCTTCCCCTCTGGACCTGTACTCTGGTCATGAGGCGTGCTTCCTTCCCCTCTTCTTCCCCCATCCCCCGCTCCTGCTCCCCCCCCAGCCGCAGACGCATATGACCTCTGACGAGCTGGGCACCCCCGCCACAGGTGTGCTGACGAGCCACACCCGTGGCACGCCTTAGGCTTGTCACAATCCCTCGCCTCGTGTTCCTCAGATCCACAAAATCTGCATTTTCTTGTGCTACACGAAGCGAATATGTGGCCGTAGGCCATACAGCGCCTGCAAAATGGGGGCTGACGTGCATAAAACAACGTCCCCTGTCAGCCCCTAGGGAGAACATAGCAGGAGGATGGAGGTCGCCACCATGTCCCTTTGGGTCCTCCCTGAGGAGTGCCTGGAAGCATCTCCTCCCATTCCAAAACCCAAGGGAGTCTTTGAGGTGCCTTGCTGAGGAGAAGTGATCCATGTATCTCCCCAGAAAGGCCCTCACCTCTTCGTCCTTAACGTATGGGTTGTAAATATTGACAGTTACAACCCTAAAGTTGTTCTTCACTAGGCTTGTTATTTCATAGTGGCTCATCGGCCTCTTACCTCCCACTGCTCTTGCCCTTCTCAGGATATCATCGTGTTTCTCCTCTGTATATAGTGCCACGTCGTATGCTCCCTCCAACGAGTTACCTTGGAAACAAAACACGTCCTTCACCGTCAGCTTTAGAATCCCCATCAATATTATCCTTCCAAAAGTTTCCCGTCCTAAAGGCTCCAACTCCTTTTCCTTCCAAGCAAACCGAATCTTGTTGGCCAGCCCAACCCCAGGGACCGACCGTGTTGATGTATTTAGCACCATCTCCACAAGGAGAATGGCGCTCGTTCTCTTCTCTTCCAAAACAAGGAAAAAAGAAAACCAAAGTGACTGAGCTTATCTTGTGACAACTAACACAGAGATAGGAACAATCACCCACAAAATACTCAAAGAATATGGCTGCCTAAATATGGTTCCCAATCAGAGACAACGATAATCACCTGACTCTGATTGAGAACCGCCTCAGGCAGCCATAGACTATGCTAGACACCCCACAAAAACCCCATGACAAAAACGCACCACAATAACCCATGTCACACCCTGGCCTGACCAAATAAATGAAGACAAACATACATACTTCGTCCAGGGCGTGACACAGATACTCAACTAGTCTAAAGAAGGCCAGTTTTATTGCGTCTTTAATCAGAACAACAGATTTCAGCTGTGCTAACATAATTGAAAAATAATTTTCTAATAATCAATTAGCCTTTTAAAAGATAAACTTGGATTAGCTAACACAACGTGCCATTGGATCATAGGAGTGATGGTTGCTGATAATGGGCCTCTGTACGCCTATGTAGATTTTCCATTAAAAATCTATCTATTCCAGCTATAACAGTCATTTACAAGATTAACAATATCTACACTGTTTTTCTGATCAATTTGATGTTATTTTAATGAACAGAAAATGTGCTTTTCTTTCAAAAACAAGGACATTTCTAAGTGACCACAAACTTTTGAATGGTAGTGTACATAGACACACACACACATACATGCACGGCACACACACACACACACATAATAGTTTCATAAATGTTCAGGTAACCCCAACGCTAATACTATAAATGGTAAACATAGGCCAAAAGGGTGACTAAAATATACTTGGCTAATTTCTTGGCACATGTCATGGATACCATATCTCTTGGCAGAAACAGGAGCCCCCAGCGACCACTAGTATCCCAGCTGAGAAGCAGACTTTGCAAATCATAGAGAAAAAAAATGTCAAAGGCCACATAGCACCACTGAGAAGACTTTCATCTATTTTATGGATTTAAGATGAATGAGTCCCAGATCTTTTTATACTGCCTAGATATCGTGCGTGTCATTTTGACTGCACATTCATATCTATTTATGATTGGACATGGCACAAGTTACAACTGCACTTAACCATTCTTGCTGTCTAGGATATGTTTCTTTGAAATGTCATCATCTATATTGTAGAATTTCTGCCTACAGTAGGTTGGGAATTGAGCTTAAAAGTTGAAGGTTTTGATAAGACTAGTCAACAAGAACGAATATACTTTATTATTATTATTAGTTATGAACATAATGTTTTTGGAACTTTGCAAGTCAGTTGAGGGCCAATATATGGTCCACTTAGGGGAGCCAACGTCTTGGGGAGGGCCTGAAGATTACATTGACAGTTATCTTGCAGGTTGAGAATGTTACCGTTTCACTGTGAAACAGATATTGAAAACACCTGTCGTAAGTTTGAAGTGACGTTTTAACTTTCATTGAGAGGTGTTAACGCTTATTTATTTTATACACAAACTCGCTTGGTAGTAAAAAACCCCATTGAGAAAAAAAGGTTGATGCACTGCGACAGCTAAGCGCTGGATAGAGTTTCAGTTTCTATATATAAGCCTGGTGACTTGTGTCACTGGGCTATTTAAATGCCATGCAGTGTCCCACTGTCAAAACATAGGCCGTACGAGGGTACAACAGTATGGTGGACCTTTTTGAGACCAACACTTATTTCTTCAACGATCTGCGCTATCTCGAGGGAGATCATGGACCATTGCAGCACTTGGACATGGCGGGGGTGTCCCCTTTGTACCACGGGAATGTCAGCCCGTTGTCGCCTGGGGGGGATCCGTCTGAGACTGGATGTGACAGCAGCGGAGAGGAGCATGTCCTCGCACCCCCTGGTCTTCAGCCACACTGCGAGGGACAGTGCCTCATCTGGGCTTGTAAGGTTTGTAAAAGAAAGTCTGCACCGACCGACAGGCGCAAAGCGGCCACTCTCAGGGAAAGAAGGCGGCTCAAGAAGATCAATGAAGCATTTGATGCGTTGAAGAAAAAGACCGTGCCCAATCCGAACCAGCGGCTGCCCAAAGTGGAGATTTTACGCAGCGCCATAAACTACATCGAGCAATTACAGGACCTGTTGCATACACTGGATGAGCAAGAAAAAACGCCTCAAAATGGCTCATATAACTATAACGTGAAAGAACACCATGTAAGCTTCATTTGAGTAGTATTTGCATCTGCATTTTTTTATGTCACTTTATGCATACAATAATTTGCTTTACACTTAAAGGGAACATTTCCACAATGAGAAATATCTTACTGTGCATTATACTTGTAGGCCTACTACTTTGTATAATAACACGTGTGTTAGTAGACACTTAAGCTAATATATGTGTGTGTGTGTACATGAAGGCGTCCAATAAGGAGTACCATTGGAAGAAGAACTGTCAAAACTGGCAGACCTCAGCTGATCATTCCAATGCACCAATGACGAATCAGAGAGAAGGTTGGAACCAATTATGAATAGTAAATTAAATCTAAATTGCTCTTTTTGCAACTCATCAACTGATTGTACATCTTATATATTTGATTTCTATATTTCAGGCTTCACGGAGTCTTCAGCGTCCACCAGCCTTCTTCGCCTGTCATCAATCGTTGACAGTATATCAAGTGAAGAGAAACCGACTTGCAACGAAGAAGTCTCAGAAAAATAAATCATGATTTATTGGAATTTTGTAGCCTTTATAAGCGACGTCAGCATTTCATATTTCCATTGTCTATTTCGAAATTATTTTCACTTCTTTATTCATATGTTTTAGTTTCCATTTACTTATTCATTTGTGCAAATTAACGGGCATTTTGTAGTCAATGTTTTCTTTTAAATTGTATGAATGGTCAATATTTTCTTTCTAAGGTATGACAACAATGGAACTATAATATTTTATTTCCAAATGGACATTTGATAATTGTAAATATTTTATAATATATTAACAACTTAATTTATTTTACATATGAAAGGCAGAAACACAACCTCAAGAGATTCATTGTTGTATTTGAGTATTTCTATATGAACTGACCAACAAATAAATTGTAAGCATTGTATCTTACAAGGCATCTACAAGTTTTGTTCTTAACTATCTATGCACTTCATTATTTATTTTAAATACTTGTCAGGTATTTTAAGGCATTTTTAGTTTTTACACATTTTGATATAAAAACAAATTACATTTTGTACACTATATCGCCTTGACACATGTAGTATAATATAGTATCACGAAAACCATGCATTTAAAACCTCAGGTATTCAATTTTGAATTATCCTATGTCATACCAGTTTTTTGTAATTAGACTTGACTCCAAATACTGTAGATTCATTTATGCTGTATTGCTACTTAAGGTAGGTCATACTGAGTTCAACCTCTTTGCAGGTCATGTCATTCTTATTATGTGACAATCTTTCAGCCATACCTTTCAGGTCTCATAATGATATCCGAGAATATCCCTAATGTCCCCACTAACCCACTTGATCATGTGGAATTTGAATAGAGATATGACACTGTACATGCAAGCATCAGCCACAAGTTCCCCCAGTACTCATGGGTATTAGAAGACCATAAAATCCAACGGGACCTGAAATAGCCTGGGCTCCTTTCTTTGATCCAGCTGGCAGAGAGCTAGCCTGGGCTCCTTTCTTTGTTCCAGCTGGCAGAGAGCTAGCCTGGTCCACTTCAGTAGCGTTACACTGACGTGTTAGTCATTTAGCAGACGCTCTTATGCAGAGCGAATTACAATTAGTGTGTCCATCTTAGGATAGCTAGGTGAGACAACCACATTTCACAGTCGTAGCAAGTATATTTTCCCTCATAAAGTAGTTAGCAAAGTCGGTGCTAGTCGGAAATTAATGTATTAGAAATATATATGATTAAATATTATTACTATTGTTATTTTACAATTATTATTATTTTGTCACCTCTAAACTCAGATATGCTTCGACATGGAAACTTGGCCAGGAGGCAACGGTGCAAAGCCCTCGGTGATAATGCAGCCATCTATTAGGTCCTAATTCATGATCACTTGTTTGATCATGCACATTAGCACAACGTTTACACATAGTTTATACGGGACTCCCTGAATGTATGTTTGATATGATGATCTCTTGCTCCTACATGTTGACTTGGGGAGTCCTACTTGTTTATGATCCCACAGTGCATTGCTGTGCTGACCTAAGCCTGCATCACAGTGAGCACTGCTCCTCTCCCTCTCAGGTCTCTGTGGCTGACACACTGCCCTGCTGACCCCTGTGTGTCCAGCCTGGTGTCATAGACTAGTCATAACATAATGTTAGCCACAACAAATTGGAATTTGTAACATATCAGAAGAATTGTAAATTCAAAACATAACTTGTCATATGACATGTAATACGTAAAATATCATACGAATTGTAATTTGTAACATATAATAAGAAATGGATGATGAACATCCAGAAATTAACACGTCATACCAAACGTAAAATATCATCCTAATTTCAGCGTACCAGATTTTTTGTTTACTATGTTATGTCCACCCGAGTCCAGGTTGTTCTGTCTGCCTTTCCCTCAGCCCTCACACTAATGTAAGCATACACACACACACCCCACACTGACTCATGACCCCAAGCACACACACAACTTATTAGTGACTCATCCAACAGTCATTTGAAAAAGAGGCCATAATAGAGATGCACTGGGGTCTCTGTGGGGTGTTGTTTTTGTATTGCCGCTGAGTACATTCAAATTGATTAACCTTACAGTTCTTTGTATAAAGGCGTAAAAGGCTTTAGGGTAGGGTACGTTTTGGGTGATTTCTCAAAACAGCAGATTGCATATCCAATGTACCAACCTTTATCCAAATCACAATGTCAATCCACCCACGCTCCTATTTCTAGTGGGATTAAACATAGATTTAATGAGCACTTCAGTGATGCCTGATACAGTAAGTACTATCAAAGGATATAGGGCCTGTACTTCAAAGTCCCTTCACATCTTTCCTTTTACTTCTGACTCTCTCACTGAACCAAACTGAAACTAGATAGCTCCAACAGTAATGTTGTTTTAATGGGATCGAAGCAGCTTTCTCACAGTGAGTTTGTGAGCCTGTTTCCCAGTGTCCATGAGAATTGTCCAGCGTCTTCCTTCCAAATGAGTTCTAAGGCTCTCCTAGATCCCACCAAATGACCTTGTCAATCTACTGTTTGTTTTTGGATAATATCGTTGATATGTTTTACCAAAATCTACCACCTGCTCAACATTGAGACCTAAACCTTGGGAAAATAGCAATTACCACCTTTATGTTGAGAGGGACGTCATTTCTTTGGGACCTGTTATTTTAAGATTTAGATGCGAATTGATCAGTCTGGGGTTTAATAGATGTGATTCCTATGCTAATGTCTATGATTACTGTCTTATTTATGTATAATACAGTCTTTATAAGTTAGGTGTTAGAGATTCAATTGTTTAATCCTCTCTCTGGGTGTTTTAAATGGAGGATAAGTGCAGTATGATGTATTATATAATATTATTATATTATTATTATATTATCACCATTTGACTTGTTAGTAGACAACATCGGTCTGCAATTTTACAGAGATTTCCTTGTCATTTATGATGCTATCGAAATGGATTTTGCTGTGAAGGATGTGTTTAAAAAGTCAAGGCCGATGAAAGGGGAGATTTTATAGGGGAGGATAAGCCTTTGGGAGAAATGCCTTGATTTATCTGGCTTTCCTAGAATATCCTGCTATGAAATGATTCCCTGCAACATTGTAGTTGGCAGCACACTGCAACTCCCTGCCAGACAAGTGGTGTTGCCAATCAAAAACCCTCGTCATGTGATATGATCTAATGCACCCATTAAAGTAACTGTCCAGTGAAAGTCTCACTTTTAAAAGTTAATATTCTGTTAACTCATACCCAAATCATCTTACTCATACCCAAATAACTCATACCCAAATAATTGTTGACTCATCCAATACTCGCATTTGTGGCCAAAGCCTAAATTGGACAAACAAAAAAACACTTCAACAACCCCACCTCAAACTTCTATCTCAAACAGACCATATAAAAAATGCTTGCTATTTCCTCATAGAGTATGATGTCATACTCCTGAGGAGGATGAGCTGGCCAATCAGTTGTCTCTTTAGACATGAGCTGGCCAATCGGCGGTCTACTTGCATGAATATTTTTAATGCTTACATTAATATTTTTAATGACCGGTATTTGCCCAAAACATTCTATTGCTGAGGTACACCCACACCATTCCAACACAGTAAAGATGATTTTTGAATACATAATTACACTTTTTGGAAGGAAAACTATTTCACTCATATTGTAACCAAAAGTTGGTCATATTTCATAGAAATCTGGAAACACTAGACAGTTACTTTAAGAAATGGGCTTCCCACCATATATAAAAACAAACATTGTTTAACTGGAAAAGTGAAATACTATACATGAAGGATTATATAAAGTGTGATTTAAATTATTGTATCAGTCCGAAACATGTTGTTCATCAGACAAAATTGAGATGATTTGTCACCATACTCCACATCTTTCAGAAATATAACAAAAATACGTGTCCATCTATGGCATATATAATCTGTGGTAAATAAACCTTTATGGAACATTTGATATATGACCCCTATGGAGACCGGATAAGAGGGGCACAACATCACATGAAATCAAAGCTTAAGCAAGTTTAGAAGAAATAAGGGTTTCATGTGAGGGGAAAGGGACATTAAATCCCAGCTAATGCCCTACACTTAACTCTGCCTCTGACCCCCGACAACAACTCCGGAATAGAGGCGATAAAAAACAAACCCCCTAGTTCCCAAGAGACACCACTAGCACTGCAGATCACAGAGTCAGAGTGAGTGTGTACAACGACTGGAGCAGCGCATAGGCTTCTGCTAGATGTATCGCCACTAACACCATATGCTGGTGCAATCGTATCCTATAGGCTCAATTAACTGTCGGTTGTTGCCAGGTTTTCTCGTTGTCCATATTGTTGGGAATTGTTCACAGTCAATATAGCCTTTGATCTCAACCGCAGCATCGAGGGCCAGGCTCATGCCAATGTCTTCTTCAGCTGTGCGCAATACAAACTCGGACCGCAATTCAGTGGCAGGTACTAGAGTGTTTTCTTAGGTGTGCGCGGTTCCCAGAGATAGAGGAGGACAAACGTTTTGACACGTTGTGAGAAATATCCACATTGTATCCGTGTAGGGTGTCAACAAACACAACGCTCGAATAATTACTCCGACGACTGAAACAGGCAGCTCATCATGGCTGTTCATCAGTTTTTGTTCTAGCTAGTTTCTCATGCGTTATTAGGTTATGCACATGTTGTTCGGGCGCAAGCCGCCTCTTTCGAGATGCAGCTTAAATAATGAATATAGCATGCTTATTAACATGTATTACAAGCCGAATATTTTAAAAGTTAACACAATTGTAATGCCAGATTTCTAATTTTATTGAGTAAAATGTATCAAGGATACAATGCGATACAGGTCTTTTAAGAGGGGCCTCAAAACTATACATTATTAGACATTGAGACCTTTCCAGGTGCAACAATTACAGTGCTGTGAAAAAGTATTTGCCCCCTTCCTGATTTCTTTTTTTTTTTGCACATTTGTCACACTTGAATGTTTCAGATCATCAAAGAATTATTAATATTACACAAAGATAACCCAAGTAAACACAAAATGCAATTTGTAAGTGATCACTTTCTTTATTAAGGGAAAAAGCTATCCGAACCTTCATGGCCCAATATGACAAAGTAATTGCCACCCTTGTTAAATCATGAATTTACTGTGGTTAATCACATTTTTTGCAAAGCTGAGTTCAATTTCACTAGCCACAGCCAGGCCTGATTACTGATGAAAATGACAAAGGGAGTGCAGCGACGACTCATCAAAGAGGTCACAAAAGAACCCACTACAACATCTAAAAAACTGCAGGCCTCACTTGTCTCAGCTAAGGTCAGTGTTCATGACTCAACCATAAGAAAGAGACTGGGCAAAAATGGCATCCATGGCAGAGTTCCAAGGCGAAAACCACTGCTGACCAAAAATAACATAAAGGCTCGTCTCACTTTTGGCAAAAAAAACATCTTGATGATCCGCAAGACTTTTGGGAAAATATTCTGTGGACTGACGAGACAAAAGTTGAACTTTTTGGAAGGTGTGCATCCCGTTACATCTGGCGTAAAAGTAACACAGCATTTCAGAAAAAGAACATCACACCAACAGTCAAATATGGTGTTGGTAGTGTGATGGTCTGGGGCTGATTTGCTGCTTCAGGACCTGGACGACTTGCTGTGATTGATGGAACCATTAATTCTGCTCTCTACCAAAAAATCCTGAAGGAGAATGTCCGGCCATCAGTGACCTCAAGCTGAAGCACACCAGGGTTCTGCAGCAGGACAATGATCCAAACCACACCAGCAAGTCCACCTCTGAATGGCTTAAAAAAACAAAATGAAGGTTTTGGAGTGGCCGAGTCCAAGTCCGCACTTGAATCCGATTGAGATGCTGTGGCATGACCTTAAAAAGGCTGTTCATGCTCAAAAACCCTCCAATGTGGCTGAATTAAAACAATTCTGCAGTTATCGCAAACGCTTGATTGCAGTTGTTGCTGCTGAGGGTGGAACAACCAGTTATTAGGTTTTGGGGGCAATTACTTTTTCACATAGGACCATGAAGGTTCGGATAGCTTTTTCCCTTAAATAAAATCATCACTTAAAACTGCGTTTTGTGTTTACTTGGGTTATCTTTGTGTAATGTTTACATTTGTTTGATCTGAAACATTTAAGTGTGACAAATGTGCAAAAAAAAAAAAGAAATCAGGAAGGAGGAAAATACTTTATCACAGCACTGTATATGTACATGTTTAAATGTATAGGCCTATCTGTTTGGAATATAATTTGACATGGCTATAATTAGAAAACTAGGTCTTGCAAATTATTCACGAATTGAAGCCCTCGTGTTAATTGCTCAATTACCTATTTTAATGAGCTTTAACAAACACGGACACCCCGTGTATGACACCTTCAATGATGAGTTAGGACCGGTTAGAGGAGTTACCGCAGCAATGTGAATGATCGGGATTTGAAATGTTACACCTCCCTTTGCAGCTGGGCTGCATCTGTAACGCTGCTATTTGTCTCAAGCATAAAATTGGCCTGCGAACTCTTGTACATGGTTCACCTCGTTGCTATTGGTCAGTTTCAGAAAACTAAACTAATCTCCATTATTATCACACATATTTGTAAGATTTTGAATGTTGGCTCATTGCAATATTAGTAGTGTATATAATTACAAATGGGTATAGAAAACATACTATTTTGTGCGATCTGAGAGGTAAAGTTATTCTCCTCTTTACCTGTTCAACTATTGGTGTTCACCAACAATTACCTTTACTCAAAATAGGTCTGTTTCTTACAGAAAAGGGTCATGTAGTGGTGTAATGAGTGGGAAAACACCAGTGAGTGCAGATGTGGGGAACTCTGCAGGGTACTGGGGGTGAGGGAGCGGGTGGGGTGGAGAGCTGAGCTAACCCCAGCCTGCCTGGGCCAATGGGGCATGGTAATTAGATCTGGCCAATGTGGGCCTTGGGCTGTGGACTGGGGGCATATAAGGGGGGCCCCATGGCAGCAGCCCCCTCATATCACTCAGAGGTCTCCTCTCTCACCCCACTGCTCTCCCAAAGCAGAGAGTTATTTCCTTCCTTTCTTCAACCACAACAACAGCCCAGCCATGGATGTCTTCTCCCCATCCCAGGTCTTCTATGACAGCGCCTGTGCCTCCTCGCCAGAGGACCTGGACTTCGGCCCCGGGGAACTGGATGGCTCAGAGGAGGACGAGCACGTCCGGGTCCCTGGGACTCCTCACCAGGCGGGTCACTGCCTTCAGTGGGCCTGCAAGGCCTGCAAGCGTAAGTCCAGCACAGTGGACCGGCGGCGGGCTGCCACCATGAGGGAACGACGCCGGCTGAAAAAGGTGAACCACGGCTTCGAGGCTCTGAGGCGCTGCACCTCAGCCAACCCCAGCCAGAGGCTGCCTAAGGTGGAGATCCTGCGCAACGCCATCCAGTACATCGAGAGCCTCCAGGAGCTGCTCCATGAGCATGTGGAGAACTACTACGGCCTTCCTGGGGAGAGCAGCTCAGAGCCTGGGAGCCCCTCGTCCAGCTGCTCCGACAGCATGGTGAGACTGAGACCAGACACACACGGATTCATATACAGCTTCACTCACTGTCTCCTCATCTCTGTGCGTGCAGCACACAGAGGTTTTATCAGGTCCTGCTAAGTGTCTGCTGAAACGCTTTCCCTCTTTGGACTAATTCAGAGTATTCTATTTGCATGATGGATCACATTCCTGTTAGCCTCTGTCTTGTTGTATCTCCCAAGATCTTGAGTTAAAAAGCTTTTGTTTGCGACTCTAGCTTAGTAGCTTAATTCCCGATGTCTCTGAGCATGCATATTGTAATACTAATTTGCATTTAGAGTATCTCCCTGGATCTGAAGGGGAACAGGCTCACTTCAAATGTAGAATGTGTATTGCATAGACTTGCACTGATTGTGCTGTTGGGGGATCTCAATTACAATGTTCCCTTTTCATCTTCTTTGGCTGCTTCATTAATGTAAACATCTCTTTTGCACTGTTATATATGCATGATGCATTACGTTTCACATGCAAATGCTATCCTTTTTTTATTGGTGTGTTTGGTGCATGTACATTACCCCAGTGCATGCATGATACTTTCTCAGTTGGCCAGTCAAGATTAGACTCAGCTCTACAAAACAGTGGTTAGAAGGTGATGCAATGCTAAATAATAGAATGGATCTTTATGATGGCGGATGGAGTAATGGCTTTCCCACCATTGTACACGTTATAGCCTAATAAACCCTGCTAAATCCACCTTACTGAAGTCTGGCAGGAAAGACTGTGCTTTTCTGCATTCCATCCTGACTGCATGTTCTCCTCCACTGCCAGGATTTTCTGCAGATTTACTGGGAGAAAGTGTCATCTTGCACAAACTGGTGTTGCTTCCACTGATACAATCGATTCGCCACGGCGAGAGCCCGGGCAGATCATGGGAGTAGCCTGCAACTTTGGCCCTGAGGTGGCTGTGAAATAAAGAACCCTAGCCAGACAGGCAGGAACACTGTGGATTTATCAGTCTGGCAAGATGACCAACAATTACATTATTTACCTATATTTTATTATTATTTCACATTTGTATGTTCTTATCTTAGTAGCTTTCTTTATTGTGCACCATTTACAAACCTCAGTTGAGGAAAATGCATTTCAGACACTTCAAAATGTCTGAAACGTAGAAAGGGGAATAATATCACGTGCTTTGTCATGACTGCTGTGCTAACGTCAGTTTGCTCTGTTTGTTTCCTTGTAGATCGACTGTAACAGTCCTGTTGTGTGGCCTCAGATGAACACAAGCTATGGCAATAACTACAGTTACATTAAGAATGGTAAGACACATTGATTAATATGTTTTTTTTTGTTATGTCATATAAAACTAGAGACATTGTCTAATGAATATATGTAATGGACTTATGTTAGGCTATGGTCTGGCTACCACCTGTGTATGCTGAGTATTGTAAAACTTGCCAGGTTTACATTCATTCGTTTTGATTCGTACCATAAAGACACAAATTATGTTCCAAGTTACGTGAATAATTCTGCCTTTCCATTTAAGTTCACCATACACATAAAATGACTCAATTGGACATGGTAGTTAACTGATCTCATCCATAAGATGAGCTATCTTCATTGTCTTGACTGACCTTGTCCTTCCACTGTTTGTCCTGTCTAGTGAGCTCTGGAGAGAGAGGTGCTGGTGCCTCCAGCCTGGCCTGCCTGTCTAGCATAGTAGATCGCCTCTCCTCGGTGGATGCCAGTACCCCAGCAGGGCTCAGAGATATGCTTACCTTCTCGCCCTCCAGCACCGACTCCCAGCCTTGTACTCCAGAAAGCCCCGGGACCAGACCTGTGTACCACGTGTTGTGAAGAAAACCTGCATTAGAATATAAATAATCTGATGGCCCTGATCTTCAACCGCATACCACTTTTGCTTCCTATTTCGGTGATGGCTAAGATCGATCAACACCTGCCAACTTTTGTATTGTAAATAAGATTGTAAATATGTACTGTAAATGTTCATTTATTTTAAACAATATTATACCAAATGTAACATATTTAATTGATCCTTTTCATGTGTCTGTCCTAATATAGACCCATGCATCATTGAAACAAGTTGTATTTAAGCTATTGCATTTGTTAGCTTCACGTTTCTCATGATCAATAAACGTTTCAACAATTCTAGAGTTCCCACATCTGTTGGTGTAAATGTTGTTTAATCCATCTAATACAGTGACTACAGAAGAGAGAGTAGCTTGCATTCCATTCCTGGTCAGAGTGTTGGTGTGGTGGGTGGAGATGGGAAGGGGAGGAGAGAGGGTTTGTGTACCTGTTTTTTCTTCAGTAACAAATGTTTCTCATTGTTAACACCCCTAACTACACCCTAAACACTATGGCTTTGAACAAATGGCCTGAACGTAACACTTGAAATTGTGTGTAAGGGAGGGGAAGGGGTTACTAGTATCATATGTTGCGTGTCATCAAAGCCTATAGCTCATAAAATCAAAGCGTTACAGTCTTTTTCCTGTTGTATTGTGACCCTATTAGGCTAAAAGGATTTCCCTCACATTTATACCACATTTATAATAGAAGAACACAGTCCAATTGAATGTGTCACTGCAGTTTTTTTTTACATGGGTTTGAAAGCAACCAACAGATTATGTAAATCCTATATCACTTGTCCTATGGCAGCACAGCACACAGTCACGCCCATGTGAAAACATAGAAACCTGTCTCGTTGTGACACAACCTTCGAGAGATACGCAAGTCTTCATGTTTATGACAAGCACCTTCCTATTGTGACACCAGAGGGAGAGACTCAGTGGCGAGTGGGCCATAATGGTAGTTAAACACTAGCTCTGCCTCTGTGGCATTATGCTAGATGGCTCTGTGGCATAGCAGGCATACCAGCGAGGGCTTCTATTTCAGTAAGCCACACCGCTGGCTACGAAGCTCCCCGCGCATTGAAGTAATTTTCCATGGCTAAACCTTGGATATAGTCATAAATCACTCATGCACCAGACATGTGACGTCATGAGATGACAAGAGATATAATCTTTGTTTCCACATCAACAGATAGTATGACCCAAGGTTACAACAGGGGGGGGGATTTGCATCAAGTACTTTATTATTAGAATATCATTAATCTATTTCCTTTTGATTCCTCTTCCAACCTGGACAATGTAAGGACTAAACGTAGCCTGACACAAATCACTCTAATGTGAAGTACTCTGGCATTTCTCACAATAGCCAAAGCCATTATTTGCAGTACTGAGTATACACTATCACCACAAGAGGGAGGTATTTCTAATACTTGACTATGAGATGTCACTTGTCATGCTCACATGACTCTCTAGACTCTAGACTCTAGCTGTGATATTGTTTGTGTCATACTCCAGTTAAACAATAACTACCTGACAAATTGATACAGATATAGGATCTTAATTTTACTCAGTTTATTACAACAGGAAAATAATTCTGCAGCAACAGGAAATGAATTATTATGTGGATTATAATTAACAGACATTTTTGTAGGGGTTGACACATTTTTCACAAGGGAAAATCAAGTCTGAGATTTCATAGTGTAAATTACAAAGTCAGGAGTCTTATTAAACCTCATATGTAGTACACGTTTTACATTTCCTGAATTGCAGGAAAGTTCTCCTGGAACAGGGTGATCAAATTAAATTTGACAGACATTGTGCTCTTTTAATTGGACATGTTGGGATGAAAGGTGGACAGTTAACAATTCAATTTCTCTGTAGGCTCCTTCAAAACTACAAAACCCACGTGCTCAAGTGGAGCCAATGTTGTCCTCATGCTCACTGCAAATCCCTCCTTTAAATTATGAGACGGCTATGAGGAGGTTAGCTAGCTGCCAGACTCTTACATTAAATATATTTAACAATATTAAGTGAATAATCACATCAATACAATATAATTAGCATGGTGCATTTTTACCTTGACAGCTCAGGGATTTGAACTTGCAATCTTCCAGTTACTAGTCCAATATATGCCGATGCTCTAACCGCTAGGCTACCCTGCCGCCCTACCTTTGAGTGAGTAATCTAGACATCATGTTGATTTATCCCACTGGGCACAGATGTCCATTCAACGTCTATTCTACATTGTTTAACCAACGTTGATTCAACCAGTGTGTGCCCAGTGGGATTTTAGGCTATAGCTAGTTGTCTAGTTAATAATAGTATACACCCCTCAAATTCAAATCTGGACCTCAAACCATAAAAAAGTCCCCTCTAATCAGTGACTGATTTAAACTTGGGACACCAGGTTTAAAGGTTAAATAAATAAATACTACACAGCAGGATCAATCAATCAATCAAATGTATTTATAAAGCCCTTCTTACATCAGCTGATGTCACAAAGTGCTGTACAGAAACCCAGCCTAAAACCCCAAAGAGCAAGCAATGCAGGTGTAGAAGCACGGTGGCTAGGAAAAACTCCTTAGAAAGGCCAGAACATAGGAAGAAACCTAGAGAGGAACCAGGCTATGTGGGGTGGCCAGTCCTCTTCTGGCTGTGCCGGATGGAGATTATAACAGAACATGGATGTTCAGATGTTCAAATGTTCATAGATGACCAGCAGGGTCAAATAATAATAATCACAGTGATTGTAGAGGGTGCAACAGGTCAGCACCTTAGGAGTAAATGTCAGTTGGCTTTTCATAGCCGATCATTCAGAGTATCGATACCACTCCTGCTGTCTCTAGGGAGTTGAAAACAGCAGGTCTGGGACAGGTAGCACGTCCAGTCAACAGGTCAGGGTTCCATAGCCACAGGCAGAACAGTTGAAACTGGAGCAGCAGTACGACCAGGTGGACTGGGGACAGCAAGGAGTCATCAGGCCTGGTAGTCCTGAGGCATGGTCCTAGGGCTCAGGTCCTCCACGAGAAAGAGAAAGAGAGAGAGAAAAAGAGAGAGGGAATTAGAGAGAGCATACAGGACACCGGATAAGACAGGAGAAATACTCCAGATATAACAGACTGACCCTAGCCCCCGACACATAAAAGATTGCAGCATAGATACTGGAGGCTGGGACAGGAGGAGTCGGGAGACACTGTGGCCCAGTCCGACGGTACCCCCGGACAGGGCCAAACAGGCAGGATATAACCCCACCCACTTTGCCAAAGCACAGCCCCCCCACCACTAGAGGGATATCATCAACCACCAACTTACTATCCAGAGACAAGGCCAAGTATAGGCCACGAAGATCTCTCCCACGGCACGAACCCAAGGTGGGGTGCCAACCCGTACAGGAAGATCACGTCAGTGACTCGACCAACTCAAGTGACGCACCCCTCCTAGGGATGGCATGGAAGAGCACCAGTAAGCCAATGACTCAGCCCCTGTAATATGGTTTGAGGCAGAGAATCCCAGTGGAGAAAGGGGAACCGACCAGGCAGAGACAGCAAGGGAGGTTCGTTGCTCCAGTGCCTTTCCGTTCACCTTCACACTCCTGGGCCAGACTACACTCAATCATAGGACCTACTGAAGAGATGAGTCTTCAACAAAGACGTAAAGGTCAAGACCGAGTCTGCGTCTCTCACATGGATAGGCAGACCATTCCATAAAAATTGAGCTCTATATGAGAAAGCCCTGCCTCCAGCTGTTTGCTTAGAAATTCTAGGGACAGTAAGGAGACCTGCGTCTTGTGACCGTAGCTTACGTGTAGGTATGTACGGCAGGACCAAATCAGAAAGATAGGTAGGAGCAAGCCCATGTAATGCTTTGTAGGTTAGCAGTAAAACCTTGAAATCAGCCCTAGCCTTAACAGGAAGCCAGGGTAGAGAAGCTAGCACTGGAGTAATATGATCATATTTTTTGGTTCTAGTCAAGATTCTAGCAGCCGTGTTAAGCACTAACTTAAGTTTATTTAGTGCTTTATCCGGGTAGCTGGACTTTAGAGCATTGCAGTAGCCTGACCTAGAAGTGACAAAAGCATGGATTCAGTTTTCTGCATCATTTTTGGACAGAAAGTTTCTGATTTTTGCAATGTTATGTAGATGGAAAAAAAGCTGTCCTTGAAACAGTCTTGATATGGTCGTCAAAAGAGAGATCAGGGTCCAGAGTAACGCCGAGGTCCTTCACAGTTTTATTTGAGACGACAAGATTAATTGTCAGATTCAACAGAAGATCTCTTTGTTTCTTGGGACCTTGAACTATCTCTGTTTTGTCCGAGTTTAATAGTAGAACATTTGCCGCCATCCACTTCCTTATGTCTGAAACACAGGCTTCCAGGGAGGGCAATTTTGGGGCTTCACCATGTTTCATTGAAATGTACAGCTGTGTGTCGTCCACATAGCAGTGAAAGTTAACATTATGTTTCCGAATGACATCACCAAGAGCTAAACTATATAGTGAAAACAATAGTGGTCCTAAAATGGAGCCTTGAGGAACGCCGAAATGTACAGTTGATTTGTCAGAGGACAAACCATCTACAGAGACAAACTGATATCTTTCTGACAGATAATATCTAAACCAGGCCAGAACCTGTCCATGTAGACCAATTTGGGTTTCCAATCTCTCCAAAAGAATGTTGTGATAGATGGTATCAAAAGCAGCACTAAAGTCTAGAAGCACGAGGACATATACAGAGCCTCGGTCTGATGCCATTAAAATGTAATTTACCACCTTCACAAGTGCAGTCTCAGTGCTATGATGGGGTCTAAAACCAGACTGAAGCGTTTCGTATGTTATTGTTTGTCTTCAGGAAGGCAGTGAGTTGCTGTGTAACAGCACATTTTTTTTAGAGGAATGGGAGATTCAATATATGCCGATAGTTTTTTTATATTTTCTGGGTCAAGGTTTGGCTTTTTCAAGAGAGGCTTTATTACTGCCACTTTTAGTGAGTTTGGTACACATCTGATGGATAGAGAGACATTTCTTATGTTCAACATAGGAGGGCCAAGCACAGGAAGCAGCTCTTTCACTAGTTTAGTTGGAATAGGGTCCAGATGGCAACTTGAAGATTTAGAGGCCATGATTATTTTCATCAATGTGTCAAGAGATATAGTATTAAAAAACTTGAGTGTCTCCCTTGATCCTTGGTCCTGGCAGTGTTGTGCAGACTCAGGACAACTGAGCTTTGGAGGAATACGCAGATTTAAAGAGGAGTCCGTAATTTGCTTTCTAATCATCATGATCTTTTCCTCAAAGAAGTTCATGAACTTGTCACTACTGAAGTGAAAGCCATCCTCTTTTGGGGATGCTGCTTTTTAGTTAGCTTTACGCAAGGTTAAATTGAGTTCCTCAGTTAGGTAGTTAACTGACTTTTGTACTCTGACGTCCTTGGGTAGGTGGAGGGAGTTTGGAAGGGCATCAAGGAATCTTTGGGTTGTCTGAGAATTTATAACACAGCTTTTGATGATCCTTGATTGGGATCTGAGCAGATTATTTGTTGCGATTGCAAACGTAATAAAATGGTGGTCCGATAGTCCAGGATTATGAGGAAAAACATTAAGATCCACAATTATTCCATGGGACAAAACTGAGTCCAGAGTATGACTGTGGCAGTGAGTAGGTCCGGAGACATGTTGGACAAAACCCACTGAGTCGATGATGTCTCCGAAAGCCTTTTGGAGTAGTTCTGTGGACTTTTCCATGTGAATATTAAAGGCACCAAAACTCAGTGAGGAATGCTGTATATGGCCCAGGAGGCCTGTAAACAGTAGCTATAAAACGTGTTTGAGTAGGCTGCATAGATTTCATGACTAGAAGCTCAAAAGACGAAAGCGCAGTATTTTTTTTTTGTAAATTGAAATTTGTTATCGTAAATGTCAGCAACGCCTCCACCTTTGCGGGATGCGTGGAGGATATGGTCACTAGTGTAGCCAGGAGGTGAGGCCTCATTTAGCACAGGAAATTCATCAGGCTTAAGCCATGTTTCAGTCAGGCCAATCACCTCAAGATTATGATCAGTGATTAGTTCATTGACTATAACTGCCTTGGAAGTGAGGGATCTAACATTAAGTAGCCCTATTTTGAGATGTGAGATATCACAATCTCTTTCAATAATGACAAGAATGGAGGAGGTCTTTATTCCAGTGAGATTGCTAAAGCGAACGCCGCCATGTTTAGTTTTGCCCAACCTAGGTCGAGGCACAGACACGGTCTCAATGGGGATAGCTGAGCTGACTACACTGACTGTGCTAGTGGCAGGCTCCACTAAGCTGGCAGGCTGGCTAACAGCCTGCTGCCTGGCCTGCACCCTATCTCATCTATCTCATCTCAATGAGTTAGCCAGCAATTTTGGGGGGGAAGGATAAGCTTGAAATGGACATGGTCAATTGACTCCTCAACTAAAAACACATATCTAAGTTTAGCTTTCTTAATGAACCAGAAAATCGACCCACGTGACTAATAATAATAATAATAATAATAATAATAATATATGCCATTTAGCAGATGCTTTTATCCAAAGCGACTTACAGTCATGTGTGCATACATTCCACGTATGGGTGGTCCCGGGAATCGAACCCACTACCCTGGCGTTACAAGCGCCATGCTCTACCAACTGAGCTACAGAAGGACTACAAAGTGAGGTGTGACTGGAAGACCTCCAGACCTGGTGCCAGACAGACTACTATACTATAGGCTTCAGTCTAATCTTCTGTATAGCAGACTTTATCATCATTTATGTTAACACTACATAACCTTTCTAGTCTATCCTACAGATAGTATCCTACAGATAGTATCCTACAGATAGTATCCTTGGCCCTTTCTTCTTCATTTGCTTCCATGGGGAATCATACAAAGTATTGTTTTATCACCTACCTCCAAATGTCTGTGGCACAAAAGCAGTGTTTTCTGCCTCTAGGTTGCCACGGTAGACCAATAGGGTATCACATCACACGTAGTGCCTCTACACTATAGAGTCCCCCCCACCTGCATCTGGAAGTATGTTGTCACGGAGACAGAGAGGATGTGATTTCACCTGGTTATGAAGTAAGTGGTGTGTTCCAGCATTACACAGAAACACATCAATTCACACCAGTCATATCAGTGTGAATACCTTACAGTGTTATACAGTGAATACATATGCTGGCTATGCTGTTATTCATTTGCATTAGACTCATCAGATCAATCTGATTCATTTAAAGGCTGTGCTAATGGAAATGACTTGTAGCCAGGAGTCATATGTCCAGAAAGATGAGATTAGATGCATATAATGCAATGTCATTCCCGAGGGCTCAAATGTCAGTAACCACGACATGACCCTTTCTCTGTAGTTTATACATTCTCCAACATAAGCCCTCTAGACTATATGAAGGTCTCTGTAGTGTGTAGCCTACTGATTGATGAATTCAAGCTGAGATCTATTCATTTTACTGAATAAGAATGACAGATATGAACACATTTCACTGATCTCTCATCAGTGATGCCTAATTATGAGTTTTGGTTTCCATCCTCACTACTTAGTTCATTAGCGCCGTGGAATGAGAAAAGAGGTGATTAAATAGATAGATGGATTGCGAGGATGAGTCGTGTTTGTGAATTAGACATTCCTGATGGAAATATTCCTTTGATTCTATCTGAGGGAGGTAGAATTAAGCAATAAGTCCCGAGGAGGTGTAGTATATGACCAATATACCATGGCTAAGGGCTGTTCTTAGGCACAATGCAACGCAGTGTCTGGAAACTGCCTTTAGCCGTGGTATATTGGTCATATATCACAAACCCCAGAGGTGCCTTACTGTTAATATAAACTGGTTACCAACGTAATTAGAGCAGTAAAAATGTTTTGTCATAATCGTGGTATACGGTCTACAGCTTCAGCCAAGTTTATAATAGCACACACAGCCTGGTTTGTCTAGTGATGTAAAAAAGACATGTTCCCTTTGACAAACACAATAGTAGGCCGATACACACTATGTTCTATATAGTCAGTGTAGGCAAGCAAATCCACATCCTCAGCTTGAGTTTCCTTCCTCCATCTTACAAGAACCACTGAGCTCCGGCATTAGTTTCAGTGTCTGCCTTCTGTATTGACGTCCATTGGCGATTGGGTTTATATTCAGATGCTTCAATTCAAGGGGGAATTATAATGTAAAAGCGTCATCCACAGGCATTTCATCTCAGTACAGTGGAAGGCAGTGTCAGAACCAGTGACCCCATCACTGAGAGACCTTAATTGCTTTGGAAGAGTGCTACACTGCTGCCCTGTAACTTCCGTTCACAGCTCAAACAGACAGGGGTCAGGAGTTAGCTGTAGCCTGCTTCCCCTTACCCCAGATTTCAGACAAGCACAATAGACACAGTAGAAGAAGCAGTTCGGGGTCAATGAAGTCATCAATGTACACACGCACATATATTTATTTATACAAATATAATATGTATAACAATTGCATATCACCTGGTGTCTTTTTTTCTGTATAATCAGGAAGTACAGTACGTCCAGTCAGGAAGTACAGTACGTTGAATCAGGAAGTACAGTACGTCGAATCAGGAAGTACAGTACGTTGAATCAGGAAGTAAAGTACGTCCAGTCAGGAAGTACAGTACGTCCAGCCTAAAAAATGCAAGTCGGCAATAAGAAAGAGAATAAGTAAATGTACAAAAGGGATCTGTCAGAGGCAAGATGAACTGCTCAAAAGTTGAGGGACAAAACACCTTCATAGCCCAATCTGGTTGGACTATCAGGATGGCACATTGTACACAGTATGGATGTTAAATGATCTTTCACTACTTCAATACCCACCCACAAAGGAACTAGGCCTATATAGAACATACATACTAGAGTTTGCTACTAGGAAAACCATCCAATGTATTGTTTGTCTGACAGTACTACAGATACAAGACCACTTTTGAAACAGTGTTGATCATCGACTGGTTTTCTAATAGCTTTCAATGAATCCACAGTGCAACTTGTTATACTTAGATATGGTTTCTTGCCATGAGAATACTATGTCAGACGATAGGTAGAGGGTTGAAGGAGAGAGTTTAAAACAGAGGTCCCTTAGTGATAAGACGACTAGAACATTCCACAGTCTCTTACTCACAATGATTGTCAAAATGTAAAGGTGACGACGCAGATCCAGGAGAATGAGTCCATTAACCATACTATTCTGGTACGAATTATACACTGGGCTATAGGTCTTGTACAATTCAATATTTTAAATAATCATCTGCATGTTAACAAACACACACACATACCTTAATGAAATGACTTTATGCAAAACTCAGATTGTAAACAATAAAATAGATTGATTTAAAAAATAAAGACAATTGTACCATTTCATTAACCCGCCAGGTAATTAATATACATATAAATGTGTTTGACATTCCTCATATAAATGAAATTATATTGATATATGTAGATTTGATATGATTACTCTATATACTCTCTGTATATATTCATTTGATGGGAGTAGATGACTAAAAATCATTAAACGCCTGACTTGAGAGCTGAAAGTCAAGATATGAAATTTCACGATAATTGTACTTGTATTCAATTGTATGAATACAATTATCTCTGTGTATTCATCCACTTTACATACCTCTCTTTTAACAGCCGTTTGATTTTAATGTCAGGAGCTGCCTTATGACACACAGTGCATAAGATACAGTTGACCGAGTATTACATGGTTAACTTTTGTATCTTTCCCACATACTGTATATCTCTAATCGTTACTCTTATGTGAAATGTAAAACCAACGAAAGTCTGTTATTGCTAAATCTACAAGTTTCCATACAAAATATTTTCTCGCTGCAATATGTATAAGGTAAAAAAAAAAAGAGTTCACATTTATCCAAAGCAGGACAAGTTTGAGACAAAAAAAAGCAATGTTCATTCATACATGGACAAGTACAGTATAGAAGAAACAATAGAAATATCATTGTTCAAAGCTATAGCAAAACCAAAGTCAGGAAACAAGTGAAATGAATTCAAAACAGATAACAAAAAGAAGTAAACTATCACAAATGACAAGGAGCATTGTGGAGGGTTACAACTTTCAACTGTTAGAGGACAACTTCAAATGAACACAAACAAAATATGGGTTTCAGTGCTAGCCTCCAATCTCATGTCACAAGCACCGTTGTTTACATTTCAGAACAGATATCTTTCAGTTTTGCTTCATTCTGTTGGTAGTACATTGAAGGGGAGAGAGAGTCTTCACTGCTTAACAGTATCATATTCTCCTCTACCAGGTGGTTCCGTCGGGATCCTCAGCACATAGAGATGGACTCAGAACCTTCCTTTCAGTGTCCCTCACTTCTTCTTCTTTTGGAACAGCCTGTGAGAGGGACAGGTGTAAGAAAAGCTGAGAGCACTTTGACAGGTCGGTAAAGTGAGATGCTAATGTCATATTCTGGTCCAATAAGTTACAAAAAAGTGTAGTGTACTCTGCTGTGAATTGCAAAAAGCCCATTGAACTGTGAAAAGCCAATTAAAAATGATTGTGAATGAACCTTTTACTGCATTGGGCTAAATCGGGGTCACACCGAGTGTTTCTTGGTAGTCTTAAACAAATCTACTTTGAAACAAATGCATATACTTCTCACACATGGTTATGGACTTTAAAAAAAGAAGACACCTGTAGCATGTCAGATAAAGAGTTGAAATGTATTACATTTTGAGTTTGCATCCCAATATTACACTTTAGATACATCACAGAAGACTGAAATATAACAAAACCATTTGACATAAAAACACCGGATTTTCAGTCAGGTTCTAGAATGTTTAAATGTAAATGACTTAAATGTAAATGACTTAAATGTTTATTAATTATGAAAAATATGAATAACATTCCACCTATGATGTCTGTGGAATTCCCACTACTACTGAGAACAGAGATATAGCAGAGCCTATTGTGTCCTCGGGCCTTGGTCAGCCTGGCCAGGTATGCGAGAGAGAGACAGAATGGCCGGGCAGCGAATCAGAGAGGAAGGCTACATGACGAACAGATTCCATGGTGCTTTCCACCTAGCAGACGGCGCGTGTCGCCTGCTTGGCCACCGGCCTCTTGGCCCCTGTGGCAAAGCCCTGTAGTCAGCATGCCAGGGTTAAAACAACATGATCCCTGCTCAGTCCCCACTCCATGCCTCTACTGCACAGGTCTACAAGCTCACACATACCACCCCGAGCTAAACGAGGGCTACACGAGGAGGGTTACTATCAAACGATCAGTGCCACTGAGGATCTCTTAGCCTGCAGGTGGTGTTAAGTCTTTTGTGATGTGGCCCAGACAGGCTTAGTATTACTACTGCCTATTTTCAGAGTTGTCCTTATTTTAGCTTTATCACCTCCAGCAATCCAAGCAATGACGGGCTATATTTGTATACCACAAGTCTGCCTCAACTTTGCACTGATGCAGTCAAGTCTGCTCTGTGATATGTGTTATAAAACATGTAGCATCCCATGAGCGTCAGCTCTTATTTGCTCAGCTATATCTAAAATAATTCACAAGCCACACGGCTGAATTACTGACACAACGGTTATGACTGTACAGGGGATTGCAACTGCTAAGTTAACAAACACCCGGACATAGATTAAGCGCTCATTCCAGGACCTTAATGTGTGCTGCAAGGAAATGTTTAATGAAAAATTGAAACGCTTGATGTAATCCTCTGTAACTTTTACCCAAAGGACAAGGCCTGGTATCATTGTGCAGTAGGAGCCTCTCTGACAGGAGCCTCTCTGGTACTCTCTCTGGGTATAAAGAGCCCAATGGGTTTTAAAGAACCGCTGAACATGCCGATTGGCACTTCTGTTTTTCTGTTGCTCATTAGAAAAACAAGATTTTAGTCTTAGAGGTTTGTTTCCAGACCGATTCCACGCTTGGTTAATGATGTTTGTCCCGCATGAGACACTGTAGACGCAGAAGCCTATTTCACTTCCTCAAAATCCCAAGAATGAATCGAAGATAACTCAAGAAATCTGTAATTACATTTGGACGTTTTTGCCAAGGATGTTTAAGTTGCGCAATTTTACATTTCACTAAGGTGTTTGTTGCAGTATTTCTCAAGTAAAAAAATGCACAACATGTTGTCTTATGTAAACAAAGCCAGGCTGCTGGGCAGGTCTGTCTCACTGTATGCTATTGAATAGAGAGCAATCACTGCAGCTGTTCACCCCATGTTAATAGGCAAATGTACTTAGTCTAATCCTTCATTTGCCTGTTGTGACACACAATTGTTCCAAACACTTTGTAGTCAATTTGGACACTAGAATAACTGTTTCTGACTCATATCGATGCCACATAGACAGTTTTCAAAGGCATTCGTTGCGCTTTAAATGCTGTTGCTCTTTCAATGGTGCAATGTCTATCTCCAGACAATGCCAGCCTCCGTCAGTTCACCCTATTCCCCAAAAACCTTTGAGGTGCTAAAGAATCCCGTGTGGCTCAGTTGGTAGAACATGGCGCTTGCAACGCCATGGTTGTGGGTTTGATTCTCACGGGGGGACAAGTGTGAAAATGTATGGACTCAAATTGCTCTGGATAAGTGTGTCTGCTAAATGACTGAAATGTAAAATCCCTGTCAGATCCTTAAAACAGTTTCAATCTAAATTAAATCATAGAATGGCAGGTTTAGAGGACTGGTCTTCTTACTGTACCAGCTGTTTTCTTCATCCGTGTGGTTCAACTCCTTCTCCTCGGTGGTCCCAGATCTGGTTTGTGCTGTCTTGCCAACACCTACAGTCCTTTTTGGTGTGACAATGCCCATAGGAGTCGGCATGACAGTACAAATAGATCTAGCACCAGGCTACGGTCCCCCACCCTTAAAGCAATGAAAGGCCTCACCTACGACATATGATTCTGCTGGGTAGTGAGGTTCTGCTGCTGCTGAGCCTGCATGAGGAGCTGCTGCTGCTGGCGGCGGCGGGCCGTGCGGAGCTTCTCGAAGCGCGCCTCCATCTCCTCCAGGACCTTGGGCGTGTAGCGTACCACCAGCTTCACACTGTCCTTGGCAGCCTTCAGAAGCTCCACCGCCTTCTCGTGGTGCTCCCCCTCCACACTCTGGGGAGATACAGTGAAAGAGAATGAGAGAGAGAAGAGACTCAGCACATTTAAGAAATGTGGTGGCAATGTGTTAGTGTTGTAGTGATATGGTCACTGAAGTCTGCCTCAGTTTCTTAATTGGCATGGACAGAGAATTAAAGAAACTTTGCCAATACTTTTATGTTAGCAACAGTGACACAGTTACACAGCAGCAGCTTCAGTTTCTAAATGGTTACAACCAATTACGTTTGAACTGGAAGTCAAATGTATTTTTACTTAGTTCAACAAGCATTGCATATTGGTATAATTAGTACTTCATCCTCAAGCCCAGAGTAATATACAGTACCAAGCAACATTTTGGACACACCTACTCATTCAAGGGTTTTTCTTTCTCTTTACTATTTTCAAAAAAAATAATAAAGACATCAAAACTATGAAATAACACATATGGAATCAAAAACGTGTTAATTAAAAAATATATATTTTATAATTGAGATTCTTCAAAGTAGCCACCCTTTGCCTTGATGACAGCTTTGGCATTCTCTCAACCAGCTTCATGAGATTGGAATACAGAAGATAGCCCTATTTGGTAAAAGACCAAGTCCATATGATGGCAAGAATAGCTCAAATAAGCGGAGAGAAATGGCAGTCAATAATTATTTTAAGACATGAGGGTCAGTCATCCTGGAAAATGTCAAAAACCATAGACCGTTACTGTCACGACTCCTGCCGAAGTTGGTCCCTCTCCTTGTTCGGGCGGCGTTCGGCGGTCGAAGTCACCGACCTTCTAGCCATCGCTGATCCTCTTTTCATTTTCCTTCGGTTTTCTCTTGTCTTCCATCACACCTGGTTCCAATTCCCATCAATTACATGTTGTGTATTTAACCCTCTGTTCCCCCTCATGTCCGTGTGGGTGATTGTTTATTGTAAGTGCTTGTGCACGTCTGTCCTGGTGTGCCTCGGGTTTTGTACCCATTTGTTCATTGTTATGTTTTCCGGTGGGTTTTGTTATTAAACTGCACCGTTTGGAAACACAGTTTTTGCTCTCCTGCGTCTGACCTCTGCCGCCAGTACGCACCCCGTACAGCTACGATGAAACTGGCTCTCATGAGGACCGCCACAGGAAAGGAAGACCCAGAGTTACCTCTGCTGCAGAGGATAAGTTCATTAGAGTTAACTGCACCTCAGATTGCAGTCCAAATAAATTCTTCACAGAGTTCAAGTAACAGACACATCAACATCAACTGTTCAGAGGAGACTGCGTGAATCAGGCCTTCATGGTGAAATTGCTGCAAAGAAAACACTATTAAAGTACACCAATAAGAAGAAGAGACTTGCTTCGGGCAAGAAACATGAGCAATGGACATTAGACCAGTGGAAATCTGTCGTTTGGTCTGACGAGTCCACATTTGACATTTTTGGTTCCAGTAGGGGAAGGGATTATCTCTGCATGTGTGGTTCCCACCGTGAAGCATGGAGGAAGAGGTGTGATGGTGCTTTGCTGGTGACACTGCAAGTGATTTATTTGGAATTCAAAGCACACTTACCCAGCATGGCTACAACAGCATTCTGCAGCAATACGCCATCCCATCTGGTTTGTGCTTAGTGGAACTATCATTTGTTTTTTCAACAGGAAAATGGCCCAACACATCTCCAGGTTGTGTAAGGGTTCTCTGACCAAGAAGGAAAGTGATGGAGTGCTGCATCAGATGATCTGGCCTCCACAATGACCCGACCTCAACCCAATTGAGATGGTTTGGGATGAGTTGGACTGCAGAGTGAAGGAAAAGCAGTCAACGAGCGCTCAGCAACAGACCCCGCCCTGTGCAACTGGGTCCTGGACTTTCTGGCGGGCAGTGGTGTAAGTAGGAAACAACATCTCCACCCTGCTGATCCTCAACACTGGGGCCCCATAAGGGTGCGTTCTCAGCCATCTCCTGTACTCCCTGTTCACCCATGACTGCGTGGCCATGCACGCTTCCAACTCAATCATCAAGTTTGCAGACGACACTACAGTGGTAGGCTTGATTACAATGACAAGACGGCCTACATGGAGGAGGTGACGGGCCTCGGAGTGTGGTGTCAGGAAAATAACTTCTCACTCAATGTCAACAAGACAAAGAAGATGATCCCCCCCCCCCCATCCACATCGATTGCACAGTAGTGGAGAAGGTGGAAAGTTTAAAGTTCCTTGGCGTTCACATCACGGACACACTGAAATAGTCCACCCATACAGACAGCGTTGTGAATAAGGCGCAACAGCACCTCTTCAACCTCAGGAGGCTGAAGAAATGTGTCTTGTCACCAAAAACACTCACAAACTTTTACCAATGCACAATCGAGAGCATTCTGTCGGGCTGTATCACCACCTGGCACGGCAACTGCACGGCCCACAACCACAGGGCTCTCCAGAGGGTGGTGCGGTCTGTACTAAGCATTGTAGGTGTCTTGGAGGGCAAACTACCTGCCCTCCAGGACACCTAGAGCACCCGATGTCACAGGAAGTCCAAAAAGATAAATCAAGGACAACAACCACCCGAGCCACTGCCTGTTCACCCCGCTAACATCCAGAAGACGAGGTCAGTATAGATGCATCAAAGCTGGGACAGAGAGACTGAAAAACAGCATCTATATCAAGGCCATCAGACTGTTAAACAGCCATCACTAACATAGAAAGGCTGCTATCAACATACAGACTCAAATCTCTGGCCACTTTAATAAATTTACTTAATAACAGTATCACTAGTCACCTTTAATAACGGCACTTTAATCATGTTTAAATATCCTACATTACGCATCTCATATGTACAGTGCCTTGCGAAAGTATTCGGCCCCCTTGAACTTTGCGACCTTTTGCCACATTTCAGTCTTCAAACATAAAGATATAAAACTGTATTTTTTTGTGAAGAATCAACAACAAGTGGGACACAATCATGAAGTGGAACGACATTTATTGGATATTTCAAACTTTTTTAACAAATCAAAAATTGAAGAATTGGGCGTGCAAAATTATTCAGCCCCCTTAAGTTAATACTTTGTAGCGCCACCTTTTGCTGCGATTACAGCTGTAAGTCGCTTGGGGTATGTCTCTATCAGTTTTGCACATCGAGAGACTGACATTTTTTCCCATTCCTCCTTGCAAAACAGCTCGAGCTCAGTGAGGTTGGATGGAGAGCATTTGTGAACAGCAGTTTTCAGTTCTTCCACAGATTCTCGATTGGATTCAGGTCTGGACTTTGACTTGGCCATTCTAACACCTGGATATGTTTATTTTTGAACCATTCCATTGTAGATTTTGCTTTATGTTTTGGATCATTGTCTTGTTGGAAGACAAATCTCCGTCCCAGTCTCAGGTCTTTTGCAGACTCCATCAGGTTCTTCCAGAATGGTCCTGTATTTGGCTCCATCCATCTTCCCATCAATTTTAACCATCTTCCCTGTCCCTGCTAAAGAAAAGCAGGCCCAAACCATGATGCTGCCACCACCATGTTTGACAGTGGGGATGGTGTGTTCAGGGTGTTGCTTTTACGCCAAACATAACATTTTGCATTGTTGCCAAAAAGTTACATTTTGGTTTCATCTGACCAGAGCACCTTCTTCCACATGTTTGGTGTGTCTCCCAGGTGGCTTGTGGCAAACTTTAAACAACACTTTTTATGGATATCTTTAAGAAATGGCTTTCTTCTTGCCACTCTTCCATAAAGGCCAGATTTGTGCAATATACGACTGATTGTTGTCCTATGGACAGAGTCTCCCACCTCAGCTGTAGATCTCTGCAGTTCATCCAGAGTGATCATGGGCCTCTTGGCTGCATCTCTGATCAGTCTTCTCCTTGTATGAGCTGAAAGTTTAGAAGGACGGCCAGTTCTTGGTAGATTTGCAGTGGTCTGATACTCCTTTCATTTCAATATTATCGCTTGCACAGTGCTCCTTGGGATGCTTAAAGCTTGGGAAATCTTTTTGTATCCAAATCCATCTTTAAACGTCTTCACAACAGTATCGTAGACCTGCCTGGTGTGTTCCTTGTTCTTCATGATGCTCTCTGCGCTTTTAACGGACCTCTGAGACTATCACAGTGCAGGTGCATTTATACGGAGACTTGATTACACACAGGTGGATTGTATTTATCATCATTAGTCATTTAGGTCAACATTGGATCATTCAGAGATCCTCACTGAACTTCTGGAGAGAGTTTGCTGCACTGAAAGTAAAGGGGCTGAATAATTTTGCGCGCCCAATTTTTCAGTTTTTGATTTGTTAAAAAAGTTTGAAATATCCAATAAATGTCGTTCCACTTCATGATTGTGTCCCACTTGTTGTTGATTCTTCACAAAAATATACAGTTTTATATCTTTATGTTTGAAGCCTGAAATGTGGCAAAAGGTCGCAAAGTTCAAGGGGGCCGAATACCTTCGCAAGGCACTGTATATACTGTTCTATACCATCTACTGCATCT